>NW_027221886.1:0-31640 GCF_041296265.1 Equus caballus | reverse complement strand
GTATGCCCTTTGACAGCAGTCTTAGCAGCCTACTTTCAAGTACCACGTCTGACTGGGCAATGGAAACAAAGTACAAAATGAACAAACGGGACTACATCAAAGTGAAAAAAAATCTTCTGCACGGCAAAGGAAACCATCCACAAAACCAAAACACAACCTAACAACTGGGAGAAGATACTTGCAAACCATATATCGGATAAGGGGTTTATATCCAAAACACAGAAAGAACTCCGACAGCTCAACAACAACAAAAAATCAACAACCCGATTAAAAAGACGGGCAAAAGATCTGAGCAGTGACTTCTCCAAAGAAGGTATACGGGTGGCCAACAGGCACATGGAAAGGGGCTCAACATCATTAGCGATCAGAGGAAGGCAAATCAAAACTACAAGGAGAGGTCACCTTCCTCTGGTCAGAATGGCTCTAATTAACAAGACAGGAGACAAGTGTCGGAGAGGACGTGGAGAGAAGGGAACTCTCCTACACTGCTGGTGGGAGTGCAGACTGGTGCAGCCACCATGGAAAGCCGTATGGAGTATCCTCAGAAAACTAAGAATACAATCTACCATATGTATGATCCAGCTAGCCCACTGCTGGGTATTTATCCAAAGAACTGGAAAACACCAATGCAGAAAGACACATGCACCCCTAGGTTCACTGCAGCATTATTCACAACAGCCAAAACTTGGAAGCAACCTAGGTGCCCATCAAGGGAAGTATGGACAGAGAAGATGTGGTGTGTATACACAATGGAATGCTACTCGGCCCTAAGAAACGATGAGATCCGGCCATTTGTGACAACGTGGATGGACCTTGAGGGTATTATGCGAAGTGAAATAAATCAGAGGGAGAAAGTCAAACACCGTGTGATCTCACTCATGAGTACATGATAAAAACAATGACGAACACGCACAGAGCAACGGAGATTGGATTGGTGGTTACCGTAGGGGGAGGGGGGGAGGGGAGAGAGCCAAAGGGGCGATGAGGCTCACATGTGAGGTGACGGACTATAATTAGTTTTTGGGCGGTGAACACGACGTAATCTACACAGAATTCGAAATGTATTACAACGTACCTCTGGAAAGCTACGTGATGTTAGAATCCACTGTCACTGCAATAAAGTAAAATAAAATAAAATAAAACAAAATAAAATAAAGAAGTGTAGGAGCCTCAAGAGCTAACAGGCTTTTGCAAAGTTATTCTAGGGATTTTTACGGCTTGGCTCAGGGCGGCAGACACCAGCCTGAGACACAGCTGTGACATAGCCACGAACTTCAACTCGACTATATTCCGACTGGAGGGAAGTCAAAACTACTGTAATCATAATTTATTGAAGGCTTCGCTTTGTGCCAGATCCTGCGCCGACTGCTTTGCACCAACTGTCTCGTTTAATCCTCACATCCAAAAGGTAGGTTACCGTTATTCTCCCCATTGTAAAGGTGAGGAGAGGAGGCGGAAGCAGAAAGATGGCAACCTGCCTGGAATTCACAGAAGGATTCTCTAGGTAATGACATGACTTTTGGACAAGACTTAAAGGTTTAACACATGACAGTGAAGACGCAGATCCCAGTATCACAGAACGTGAAAAACACTGAGTCCTGCCAAATGGATTAAAACACTAACTATGGATCCTCACAATCTCTTGGCCTGTTTTCTCAGGTGAGGGAAAACCCGGTGTGAAAACCGTTGAGGAGATGTCTGCAGATGAGGACTATGGCTGGTCTTTAAAGCCGGGAACTATCCCAGTAGATTCTGAGTCAGTGGGTCCAGAGTAGGCCTCGAGCGTCTCCGTTCTTTGACAGAGCCCCACAGGCTACACTCCCGTGCCCTTGGAGTTGGGAAGTACCGTCAGGCGCTACATCAGGACGTTTCAGTCAACAACGGGGGTCCCAAAAGATTAGTCCCATAGAGCCAAGGTGTATAGGAGGCTCTGCCATCTAGGTTTATGAACTCCGTGGTGCTTGCACGCTCACGAGATTGCCTGACCGTGACGCACTCCTCAGAACCTAGCCCCACTGTTAAGCAAAGCATGACTGCACTGCCTTAGATTCTCCACGGTTCCGGACCCTGCACGGTTTAGATGACTGCACACGCAGAGGGCACCGCGTCTGAGGCAGAGAGCGGCTGGAGTCACAAAAGCTCTCGACAGAGAGTCAAGGAAAGGCGTGCTCTGCTTACACGACTCTCTACTTTTCCCTGGGTCTGAACTATTTTACAGCTAATCTACTTTTTTTAACCGAGCAGCTCTGCCAAGAAAAAGTTACCAACAAATACCAGCCAAACCAATATAAGCGATACCTATTAAATAAGCCTGACCCTACTAGGCTACTGACAAGGCTTTTATTTCCCTGGGATAATCTGGACAGCATTAGATTCTGTTACCAAGAGCAGCCAAGTCGAGGGAGATTATTTCTAATTCCACAGTGCCACAGATGCGGTCAGTAGCAACTGCAAGCTGGAAAGGAAACAAAGCCGGGTGTAATCCATTCCAGTTCACACGTTGCACGAGGGACAGCCTCCAAGCCTTGAATACTTATGTATGCATTTATCCATTTATTTAATCAACCACTACTAACGCCTACTGAAGGCCAGACACTGCTCTAAGTACTTTACGGACATGAAATAGCCTCTAACCTTTACACTCACCTATGGAGTGTGTGTTATAATCATCCCCGTTTTACAGATCAGGAAACTGACACACAGAATGGTACAGTAACTTGCCCAAGTTCACACAGCCCGTAGGTGGCAGAGCTAGGACCCATGTGACAGAGTCTGGCTCCAGAGTCCACGTGCTGAATCACCACGCTTAGTCTCCGAAAGCCTATAGAAAGCGCCAGCCTTAATCGAAAAGTTTGGTTTTCCCCACCCTACAGTCCCTACGCGGCCCCAGTCTCCAGGGCATGCTTTCAGCTCCTCTGACAGGCCATCCTCCTCCCTTGCCCTGTCCCAACGCTCTCCCGCACAAGTCCTCCTTTGCTTTTAGGCATCTGCTCTCAGCTTCAACATCACTGCCTAAGTCACAAAGTCTAACAGTAAATGCCGTATTTCTCAGCACTCAACACAGAATGGCTTTTACGTATCTCCTAGGTAATTAGTTGCTGCCTATCTGTCCTTTCCAACTAGGCTGCGAGGTCCAGTACGTCAAACACCCTGTCAGTCTTGCCCACCAAGTGTCCAGACCACTGAACACGCACCGACCCGAGGAAAGGAAGTCCCAAAGTCAACTCTCCAGACTTTCTGTGGAAGGAGGGGAACGAACGGAGCACCCTCCAGCCTCACGCTTTCTTTGCCAGACTTTCAAGTGTGGGACACACACCTGTGCTCACAATGCTCCCCGGACAGCCCCACTGCACCCCTAACAGGTAGACTTCTGCCCAGTCAAGGCCTTTGGAAAGCACTGGCTCTGCACACGAATATTATGCGGCCCTCCACAGGCCACTTCCCCTGAACCGGCCTGAGCTTCAGGGCCACGACAGGCTTCGTGAAAACCCCAACGGAACGTAGCCTCGAAAAGAGGGAGACCTGCACCCCTCAGAACGCATCGAGACCAGTGTCGTTACCGACGTCGCGTCTGGCCTTCCAAGAAGCCAAGACCACGGGCGCCGCTTCAGCGCCCGACTCCCGGGCACCGCATCCCCAGGCTGGCCCCTGGGCAGGTGCCCGGCACACACCGCCCGTTCCACGAACGCGTGAAGCGCACGAAGAGACCCCCTCGCTGCCCGCGCCGCGCAGCTGTCCCGCGGCCTGACGGGCACCTCTCGGCGCACCAGCCTATTCCTCAGGGACACGCTCGCCTCCCACCAGCCCCCAGGCCCACGCCCCCAGGTACCTCTCCCAGATGGAATCCTCTCGCAGGCGCCCTGGTCGTCCGTGTCCGGCGAGCAGGAAGAGCGGGAGCTGAAGGAGGGCCTCCTCAGGCTAGCGGCCGTGGCTGTGGAGGGCCCGGGCTGCTGTGCCCAGCGGGGACACGGAGCGGCGTCCAGGGACGCCGGGGGAACGGGCGAGCCCCGGCCCAGGAGAGAGCAGCAGAGCGCGGCCGGACTCCGCCGGGCTCGGCTCTGGGCAGGCAGGCGCGGCGGCCGACGCCTCCCCGGACGGCGGCCCAGCAGCCGTGCGCGCTCCCCGCGCGCGCGCGCGCGCGCCGCCGCCCAGAGGCTCCCTGGCCGCTGCCCCGCCCCACCCCCCGCCCCCCCCCACTCAGGCGGTGGACTGCGGACAGGGACAGGGACACCCTCCTGGGAGAACTGCTGGGGCCCCGCCCACACGCTCGCTCTCGGGGAACTGCAGCCTCCTCGGGTCTGACTGCAATGCCACACCGAAACCATGCAACGTCTAGAAGAAAACATAGGCAGTATGCCCTTTGACAGCAGTCTTAGCAGCCTACTTTCAAGTACCACGTCTGACTGGGCAATGGAAACAAAGTACAAAATGAACAAACGGGACTACATCAAAGTGAAAAAAAATCTTCTGCACGGCAAAGGAAACCATCCACAAAACCAAAACACAACCTAACAACTGGGAGAAGATACTTGCAAACCATATATCGGATAAGGGGTTTATATCCAAAACACAGAAAGAACTCCGACAGCTCAACAACAACAAAAAATCAACAACCCGATTAAAAAGACGGGCAAAAGATCTGAGCAGTGACTTCTCCAAAGAAGGTATACGGGTGGCCAACAGGCACATGGAAAGGGGCTCAACATCATTAGCGATCAGAGGAAGGCAAATCAAAACTACAAGGAGAGGTCACCTTCCTCTGGTCAGAATGGCTCTAATTAACAAGACAGGAGACAAGTGTCGGAGAGGACGTGGAGAGAAGGGAACTCTCCTACACTGCTGGTGGGAGTGCAGACTGGTGCAGCCACCATGGAAAGCCGTATGGAGTATCCTCAGAAAACTAAGAATACAATCTACCATATGTATGATCCAGCTAGCCCACTGCTGGGTATTTATCCAAAGAACTGGAAAACACCAATGCAGAAAGACACATGCACCCCTAGGTTCACTGCAGCATTATTCACAACAGCCAAAACTTGGAAGCAACCTAGGTGCCCATCAAGGGAAGTATGGACAGAGAAGATGTGGTGTGTATACACAATGGAATGCTACTCGGCCTAAGAAACGATGATATCCGGCCATTTGTGACAACGTGGATGGACCTTGAGGGTATTATGCGAAGTGAAATAAATCAGAGGGAGAAAGTCAAACACCGTGTGATCTCACTCATGAGTACATGATAAAAACAATGACGAACACGCACAGAGCAACGGAGATTGGATTGGTGGTTACCGTAGGGGGAGGGGGGGAGGGGAGAGAGCCAAAGGGGCGATGAGGCTCACATGTGAGGTGACGGACTATAATTAGTTTTTGGGCGGTGAACACGACGTAATCTACACAGAATTCGAAATGTATTACAACGTACCTCTGGAAAGCTACGTGATGTTAGAATCCACTGTCACTGCAATAAAGTAAAATAAAATAAATAAAACAAAATAAAATAAAGAAGTGTAGGAGCCTCAAGAGGCTAACAGGCTTTTGCAAAGTTATTCTAGGGATTTTTACGGCTTGGCTCAGGGCGGCAGACACCAGCCTGAGACACAGCTGTGACATAGCACGAACTTCAACTCGACTATATTCCGACTGGAGGGAAGTCAAAACTACTGTAATCATAATTTATTGAGGCTTCGCTTTGTGCCAGATCCTGCGCCGACTGCTTTGCACCAACTGTCTCGTTTAATCCTCACATCCAAAAGGTAGGTTACCGTTATTCTCCCCATTGTAAAGGTGAGGAGAGGAGGCGGAAGCAGAAAGATGGCAACCTGCCTGGAATTCACAGAAGGTTCTCTAGGTAATGACATGACTTTTGGACAAGACTTAAAGGTTTAACACATGACAGTGAAGACGCAGATCCCAGTATCACAAGAACGTGAAAAACACTGAGTCCTGCCAAATGGATTAAAACACTAACTATGGATCCTCACAATCTCTTGGCCTGTTTTCTCAGGTGAGGGAAAACCCGGTGTGGAAAACCGTTGAGGAGATGTCTGCAGATGAGGACTATGGCTGGTCTTTAAAGCCGGGAACTATCCCAGTAGATTCTGAGTCAGTGGGTCCAGAGTAGGCCTCGAGCGTCTCCGTTCTTTGGACAGAGCCCCACAGGCTACACTCCCGTGCCCTTGGAGTTGGGAAGTACCGTCAGGCGCTACATCAGGACGTTTCAGTCAACAACGGGGGTCCCAAAAGATTAGTCCCATAGAGCCAAGGTGTATAGGAGGCTCTGCCATCTAGGTTTATGAACTCCGTGGTGCTTGCACGCTCACGAGATTGCCTGACCGTGACGCACTCCTCAGAACCTAGCCCCACTGTTAAGCAAAGCATGACTGCACTGCCTTAGATTCTCCACGGTTCCGGACCCTGCACGGTTTAGATGACTGCACACGCAGAGGGCACCGCGTCTGAGGCAGAGAGCGGCTGGAGTCACAAAAGCTCTCGACAGAGAGTCAAGGAAAGGCGTGCTCTGCTTACACGACTCTCTACTTTTCCCTGGGTCTGAACTATTTTACAGCTAATCTACTTTTTTTAACCGAGCAGCTCTGCCAAGAAAAAGTTACCAACAAATACCAGCCAAACCAATATAAGCGATACCTATTAAATAAGCCTGACCCTACTAGGCTACTGACAAGGCTTTTATTTCCCTGGGATAATCTGGACAGCATTAGATTCTGTTACCAAGAGCAGCCAAGTCGAGGGAGATTATTTCTAATTCCACAGTGCCACAGATGCGGTCAGTAGCAACTGCAAGCTGGAAAGGAAACAAAGCCGGGTGTAATCCATTCCAGTTCACACGTTGCACGAGGGACAGCCTCCAAGCCTTGAATACTTATGTATGCATTTATCCATTTATTTAATCAACCACTACTAACGCCTACTGAAGGCCAGACACTGCTCTAAGTACTTACGGACATGAAATAGCCTCTAACCTTTACACTCACCTATGGAGTGTGTGTTATAATCATCCCCGTTTTACAGATCAGGAAACTGACACACAGAATGGTACAGTAACTTGCCCAAGTTCACACAGCCCGTAGGTGGCAGAGCTAGGACCCATGTGACAGAGTCTGGCTCCAGAGTCCACGTGCTGAATCACCACGCTTAGTCTCCGAAAGCCTATAGAAAGCGCCAGCCTTAATCGAAAAGTTTGGTTTTCCCACCCTACAGTCCCTACGCGGCCCCAGTCTCCAGGGCATGCTTTCAGCTCCTCTGACAGGCCATCCTCCTCCCTTGCCCTGTCCCAACGCTCTCCCGCACAAGTCCTCCTTTGCTTTTAGGCATCTGCTCTCAGCTTCAACATCACTGCCTAAGTCACAAAGTCTAACAGTAAATGCCGTATTTCTCAGCACTCAACACAGAATGGCTTTTACGTAGCTCCTAGGTAATTAGTTGCTGCCTATCTGTCCTTTCCAACTAGGCTGCGAGGTCCAGTACGTCAAACACCCTGTCAGTCTTGCCCACCAAGTGTCCAGACCACTGAACACGCACCGACCCGAGGAAAGGAAGTCCCAAAGTCAACTCTCCAGACTTTCTGTGGAAGGAGGGAACGAACGGAGCACCCTCCAGCCTCACGCTTTCTTTGCCAGACTTTCAAGTGTGGGACACACACCTGTGCTCACAATGCTCCCCGGACAGCCCCCACTGCACCCCTAACAGGTAGACTTCTGCCCAGTCAAGGCCTTTGGAAAGCACTGGCTCTGCACACGAATATTATGCGGCCCTCCACAGGCCACTTCCCCTGAACCGGCCTGAGCTTCAGGGCCACGACAGGCTTCGTGAAAACCCCAACGGAACGTAGCCTCGAAAAGAGGGAGACCTGCACCCCTCAGAACGCATCGAGACCAGTGTCGTTACCGACGTCGCGTCTGGCCTTCCAAGAAGCCAAGACCACGGGCGCCGCTTCAGCGCCCGACTCCCGGGCACCGCATCCCCAGGCTGGCCCCTGGGCAGGTGCCCGGCACACACCGCCCGTTCCACGAACGCGTGAAGCGCACGAAGAGACCCCCTCGCTGCCCGCGCCGCGCAGCTGTCCCGCGGCCTGACGGGCACCTCTCGGCGCACCAGCCTATTCCTCAGGGACACGCTCGCCTCCCACCAGCCCCCAGGCCCACGCCCCCAGGTACCTCTCCCAGATGGAATCCTCTTCGCAGGCGCCCTGGTCGTCCGTGTCCGGCGAGCAGGAAGAGCGGGAGCTGAAGGAGGGCCTCCTCAGGCTAGCGGCCGTGGCTGTGGAGGGCCCGGGCTGCTGTGCCCAGCGGGGACACGGAGCGGCGTCCAGGGACGCCGGGGGGAACGGGCGAGCCCGGCCCAGGAGAGAGCAGCAGAGCGCGGCCGGACTCCGCCGGGCTCGGCTCTGGGCAGGCAGGCGCGGCTGGCCGACGCCTCCCCGGACGGCGGCCCAGCAGCCGTGCGCGCTCCCCGCGCGCGCGCGCGCGCGCCGCCGCCCAGAGGCTCCCTGGCCGCTGCCCCGCCCCACCCCCCCGCCCCCCCCACTCAGGCGGTGGACTGCGGACAGGGACAGGGACACCCTCCTGGGAGAACTGCTGGGGCCCCGCCCACACGCTCGCTCTCGGGGAACTGCAGCCTCCTCGGGTCTGACTGCAATGCCACACCCGAAACCATGCAACGTCTAGAAGAAAACATAGGCAGTATGCCCTTTGACAGCAGTCTTAGCAGCCTACTTTCAAGTACCACGTCTGACTGGGCAATGGAAACAAAGTACAAAATGAACAAACGGGACTACATCAAAGTGAAAAAAAATCTTCTGCACGGCAAAGGAAACCATCCACAAAACCAAAACACAACCTAACAACTGGGAGAAGATACTTGCAAACCATATATCGGATAAGGGGTTTATATCCAAAACACAGAAAGAACTCCGACAGCTCAACAACAACAAAAAATCAACAACCCGATTAAAAAGACGGGCAAAAGATCTGAGCAGTGACTTCTCCAAAGAAGGTATACGGGTGGCCAACAGGCACATGGAAAGGGGCTCAACATCATTAGCGATCAGAGGAAGGCAAATCAAAACTACAAGGAGAGGTCACCTTCCTCTGGTCAGAATGGCTCTAATTAACAAGACAGGAGACAAGTGTCGGAGAGGACGTGGAGAGAAGGGAACTCTCCTACACTGCTGGTGGGAGTGCAGACTGGTGCAGCCACCATGGAAAGCCGTATGGAGTATCCTCAGAAAACTAAGAATACAATCTACCATATGTATGATCCAGCTAGCCCACTGCTGGGTATTTATCCAAAGAACTGGAAAACACCAATGCAGAAAGACACATGCACCCCTAGGTTCACTGCAGCATTATTCACAACAGCCAAAACTTGGAAGCAACCTAGGTGCCCATCAAGGGAAGTATGGACAGAGAAGATGTGGTGTGTATACACAATGGAATGCTACTCGGCCCTAAGAAACGATGAGATCCGGCCATTTGTGACAACGTGGATGGACCTTGAGGGTATTATGCGAAGTGAAATAAATCAGAGGGAGAAAGTCAAACACCGTGTGATCTCACTCATGAGTACATGATAAAAACAATGACGAACACGCACAGAGCAACGGAGATTGGATTGGTGGTTACCGTAGGGGGAGGGGGGGAGGGGAGAGAGCCAAAGGGGCGATGAGGCTCACATGTGAGGTGACGGACTATAATTAGTTTTTGGGCGGTGAACACGACGTAATCTACACAGAATTCGAAATGTATTACAACGTACCTCTGGAAAGCTACGTGATGTTAGAATCCACTGTCACTGCAATAAAGTAAAATAAAATAAAATAAAACAAAATAAAATAAAGAAGTGTAGGAGCCTCAAGAGGCTAACAGGCTTTTGCAAAGTTATTCTAGGGATTTTTACGGCTTGGCTCAGGGCGGCAGACACCAGCCTGAGACACAGCTGTGACATAGCCACGAACTTCAACTCGACTATATTCCGACTGGAGGGAAGTCAAAACTACTGTAATCATAATTTATTGAAGGCTTCGCTTTGTGCCAGATCCTGCGCCGACTGCTTTGCACCAACTGTCTCGTTTAATCCTCACATCCAAAAGGTAGGTTACCGTTATTCTCCCCATTGTAAAGGTGAGGAGAGGAGGCGGAAGCAGAAAGATGGCAACCTGCCTGGAATTCACAGAAGGATTCTCTAGGTAATGACATGACTTTTGGACAAGACTTAAAGGTTTAACACATGACAGTGAAGACGCAGATCCCAGTATCACAGAACGTGAAAAACACTGAGTCCTGCCAAATGGATTAAAACACTAACTATGGATCCTCACAATCTCTTGGCCTGTTTTCTCAGGTGAGGGAAAACCCGGTGTGGAAAACCGTTGAGGAGATGTCTGCAGATGAGGACTATGGCTGGTCTTTAAAGCCGGGAACTACCCAGTAGATTCTGAGTCAGTGGGTCCAGAGTAGGCCTCGAGCGTCTCCGTTCTTTGACAGAGCCCCACAGGCTACACTCCCGTGCCCTTGGAGTTGGGAAGTACCGTCAGGCGCTACATCAGGACGTTTCAGTCAACAACGGGGGTCCCAAAAGATTAGTCCCATAGAGCCAAGGTGTATAGGAGGCTCTGCCATCTAGGTTTATGAACTCCGTGGTGCTTGCACGCTCACGAGATTGCCTGACCGTGACGCACTCCTCAGAACCTAGCCCCACTGTTAAGCAAAGCATGACTGCACTGCCTTAGATTCTCCACGGTTCCGGACCCTGCACGGTTTAGATGACTGCACACGCAGAGGGCACCGCGTCTGAGGCAGAGAGCGGCTGGAGTCACAAAAGCTCTCGACAGAGAGTCAAGGAAAGGCGTGCTCTGCTTACACGACTCTCTACTTTTCCCTGGGTCTGAACTATTTTACAGCTAATCTACTTTTTTTAACCGAGCAGCTCTGCCAAGAAAAAGTTACCAACAAATACCAGCCAAACCAATATAAGCGATACCTATTAAATAAGCCTGACCCTACTAGGCTACTGACAAGGCTTTTATTTCCCTGGGATAATCTGGACAGCATTAGATTCTGTTACCAAGAGCAGCCAAGTCGAGGGAGATTATTTCTAATTCCACAGTGCCACAGATGCGGTCAGTAGCAACTGCAAGCTGGAAAGGAAACAAAGCCGGGTGTAATCCATTCCAGTTCACACGTTGCACGAGGGACAGCCTCCAAGCCTTGAATACTTATGTATGCATTTATCCATTTATTTAATCAACCACTACTAACGCCTACTGAAGGCCAGACACTGCTCTAAGTACTTTACGGACATGAAATAGCCTCTAACCTTTACACTCACCTATGGAGTGTGTGTTATAATCATCCCCGTTTTACAGATCAGGAAACTGACACACAGAATGGTACAGTAACTTGCCCAAGTTCACACAGCCCGTAGGTGGCAGAGCTAGGACCCATGTGACAGAGTCTGGCTCCAGAGTCCACGTGCTGAATCACCACGCTTAGTCTCCGAAAGCCTATAGAAAGCGCCAGCCTTAATCGAAAAGTTTGGTTTTCCCCACCCTACAGTCCCTACGCGGCCCCAGTCTCCAGGGCATGCTTTCAGCTCCTCTGACAGGCCATCCTCCTCCCTTGCCCTGTCCCAACGCTCTCCCGCACAAGTCCTCCTTTGCTTTTAGGCATCTGCTCTCAGCTTCAACATCACTGCCTAAGTCACAAAGTCTAACAGTAAATGCCGTATTTCTCAGCACTCAACACAGAATGGCTTTTACGTATCTCCTAGGTAATTAGTTGCTGCCTATCTGTCCTTTCCAACTAGGCTGCGAGGTCCAGTACGTCAAACACCCTGTCAGTCTTGCCCACCAAGTGTCCAGACCACTGAACACGCACCGACCCGAGGAAAGGAAGTCCCAAAGTCAACTCTCCAGACTTTCTGTGGAAGGAGGGAACGAACGGAGCACCCTCCAGCCTCACGCTTTCTTTGCCAGACTTTCAAGTGTGGGACACACACCTGTGCTCACAATGCTCCCCGGACAGCCCCCACTGCACCCCTAACAGGTAGACTTCTGCCCAGTCAAGGCCTTTGGAAAGCACTGGCTCTGCACACGAATATTATGCGGCCCTCCACAGGCCACTTCCCCTGAACCGGCCTGAGCTTCAGGGCCACGACAGGCTTCGTGAAAACCCCAACGGAACGTAGCCTCGAAAAGAGGGAGACCTGCACCCCTCAGAACGCATCGAGACCAGTGTCGTTACCGACGTCGCGTCTGGCCTTCCAAGAAGCCAAGACCACGGGCGCCGCTTCAGCGCCCGACTCCCGGGCACCGCATCCCCAGGCTGGCCCCTGGGCAGGTGCCCGGCACACACCGCCCGTTCCACGAACGCGTGAAGCGCACGAAGAGACCCCCTCGCTGCCCGCGCCGCGCAGCTGTCCCGCGGCCTGACGGGCACCTCTCGGCGCACCAGCCTATTCCTCAGGGACACGCTCGCCTCCCACCAGCCCCCAGGCCCACGCCCCCAGGTACCTCTCCCAGATGGAATCCTCTTCGCAGGCGCCCTGGTCGTCCGTGTCCGGCGAGCAGGAAGAGCGGGAGCTGAAGGAGGGCCTCCTCAGGCTAGCGGCCGTGGCTGTGGAGGGCCCGGGCTGCTGTGCCCAGCGGGGACACGGAGCGGCGTCCAGGGACGCCGGGGGAACGGGCGAGCCCGGCCCAGGAGAGAGCAGCAGAGCGCGGCCGGACTCCGCCGGGCTCGGCTCTGGGCAGGCAGGCGCGGCTGGCCGACGCCTCCCCGGACGGCGGCCCAGCAGCCGTGCGCGCTCCCCGCGCGCAGCGCGCGCGCGCCGCCGCCCAGAGGCTCCCTGGCCGCTGCCCCGCCCCACCCCCCCGCCCCCCCCACTCAGGCGGTGGACTGCGGACAGGGACAGGGACACCCTCCTGGGAGAACTGCTGGGGCCCCGCCCACACGCTCGCTCTCGGGGAACTGCAGCCTCCTCGGGTCTGACTGCAATGCCACACCCGAAACCATGCAACGTCTAGAAGAAAACATAGGCAGTATGCCCTTTGACAGCAGTCTTAGCAGCCTACTTTCAAGTACCACGTCTGACTGGGCAATGGAAACAAAGTACAAAATGAACAAACGGGACTACATCAAAGTGAAAAAAAATCTTCTGCACGGCAAAGGAAACCATCCACAAAACCAAAACACAACCTAACAACTGGGAGAAGATACTTGCAAACCATATATCGGATAAGGGGTTTATATCCAAAACACAGAAAGAACTCCGACAGCTCAACAACAACAAAAAATCAACAACCCGATTAAAAAGACGGGCAAAAGATCTGAGCAGTGACTTCTCCAAAGAAGGTATACGGGTGGCCAACAGGCACATGGAAAGGGGCTCAACATCATTAGCGATCAGAGGAAGGCAAATCAAAACTACAAGGAGAGGTCACCTTCCTCTGGTCAGAATGGCTCTAATTAACAAGACAGGAGACAAGTGTCGGAGAGGACGTGGAGAGAAGGGAACTCTCCTACACTGCTGGTGGGAGTGCAGACTGGTGCAGCCACCATGGAAAGCCGTATGGAGTATCCTCAGAAAACTAAGAATACAATCTACCATATGTATGATCCAGCTAGCCCACTGCTGGGTATTTATCCAAAGAACTGGAAAACACCAATGCAGAAAGACACATGCACCCCTAGGTTCACTGCAGCATTATTCACAACAGCCAAAACTTGGAAGCAACCTAGGTGCCCATCAAGGGAAGTATGGACAGAGAAGATGTGGTGTGTATACACAATGGAATGCTACTCGGCCCTAAGAAACGATGAGATCCGGCCATTTGTGACAACGTGGATGGACCTTGAGGGTATTATGCGAAGTGAAATAAATCAGAGGGAGAAAGTCAAACACCGTGTGATCTCACTCATGAGTACATGATAAAAACAATGACGAACACGCACAGAGCAACGGAGATTGGATTGGTGGTTACCGTAGGGGGAGGGGGGGAGGGGAGAGAGCCAAAGGGGCGATGAGGCTCACATGTGAGGTGACGGACTATAATTAGTTTTTGGGCGGTGAACACGACGTAATCTACACAGAATTCGAAATGTATTACAACGTACCTCTGGAAAGCTACGTGATGTTAGAATCCACTGTCACTGCAATAAAGTAAAATAAAATAAAATAAAACAAAATAAAATAAAGAAGTGTAGGAGCCTCAAGAGGCTAACAGGCTTTTGCAAAGTTATTCTAGGGATTTTTACGGCTTGGCTCAGGGCGGCAGACACCAGCCTGAGACACAGCTGTGACATAGCCACGAACTTCAACTCGACTATATTCCGACTGGAGGGAAGTCAAAACTACTGTAATCATAATTTATTGAAGGCTTCGCTTTGTGCCAGATCCTGCGCCGACTGCTTTGCACCAACTGTCTCGTTTAATCCTCACATCCAAAAGGTAGGTTACCGTTATTCTCCCCATTGTAAAGGTGAGGAGAGGAGGCGGAAGCAGAAAGATGGCAACCTGCCTGGAATTCACAGAAGGATTCTCTAGGTAATGACATGACTTTTGGACAAGACTTAAAGGTTTAACACATGACAGTGAAGACGCAGATCCCAGTATCACAGAACGTGAAAAACACTGAGTCCTGCCAAATGGATTAAAACACTAACTATGGATCCTCACAATCTCTTGGCCTGTTTTCTCAGGTGAGGGAAAACCCGGTGTGGAAAACCGTTGAGGAGATGTCTGCAGATGAGGACTATGGCTGGTCTTTAAAGCCGGGAACTACCCCAGTAGATTCTGAGTCAGTGGGTCCAGAGTAGGCCTCGAGCGTCTCCGTTCTTTGACAGAGCCCCACAGGCTACACTCCCGTGCCCTTGGAGTTGGGAAGTACCGTCAGGCGCTACATCAGGACGTTTCAGTCAACAACGGGGGTCCCAAAAGATTAGTCCCATAGAGCCAAGGTGTATAGGAGGCTCTGCCATCTAGGTTTATGAACTCCGTGGTGCTTGCACGCTCACGAGATTGCCTGACCGTGACGCACTCCTCAGAACCTAGCCCCACTGTTAAGCAAAGCATGACTGCACTGCCTTAGATTCTCCACGGTTCCGGACCCTGCACGGTTTAGATGACTGCACACGCAGAGGGCACCGCGTCTGAGGCAGAGAGCGGCTGGAGTCACAAAAGCTCTCGACAGAGAGTCAAGGAAAGGCGTGCTCTGCTTACACGACTCTCTACTTTTCCCTGGGTCTGAACTATTTTACAGCTAATCTACTTTTTTTAACCGAGCAGCTCTGCCAAGAAAAAGTTACCAACAAATACCAGCCAAACCAATATAAGCGATACCTATTAAATAAGCCTGACCCTACTAGGCTACTGACAAGGCTTTTATTTCCCTGGGATAATCTGGACAGCATTAGATTCTGTTACCAAGAGCAGCCAAGTCGAGGGAGATTATTTCTAATTCCACAGTGCCACAGATGCGGTCAGTAGCAACTGCAAGCTGGAAAGGAAACAAAGCCGGGTGTAATCCATTCCAGTTCACACGTTGCACGAGGGACAGCCTCCAAGCCTTGAATACTTATGTATGCATTTATCCATTTATTTAATCAACCACTACTAACGCCTACTGAAGGCCAGACACTGCTCTAAGTACTTTACGGACATGAAATAGCCTCTAACCTTTACACTCACCTATGGAGTGTGTGTTATAATCATCCCCGTTTTACAGATCAGGAAACTGACACACAGAATGGTACAGTAACTTGCCCAAGTTCACACAGCCCGTAGGTGGCAGAGCTAGGACCCATGTGACAGAGTCTGGCTCCAGAGTCCACGTGCTGAATCACCACGCTTAGTCTCCGAAAGCCTATAGAAAGCGCCAGCCTTAATCGAAAAGTTTGGTTTTCCCCACCCTACAGTCCCTACGCGGCCCCAGTCTCCAGGGCATGCTTTCAGCTCCTCTGACAGGCCATCCTCCTCCCTTGCCCTGTCCCAACGCTCTCCCGCACAAGTCCTCCTTTGCTTTTAGGCATCTGCTCTCAGCTTCAACATCACTGCCTAAGTCACAAAGTCTAACAGTAAATGCCGTATTTCTCAGCACTCAACACAGAATGGCTTTTACGTATCTCCTAGGTAATTAGTTGCTGCCTATCTGTCCTTTCCAACTAGGCTGCGAGGTCCAGTACGTCAAACACCCTGTCAGTCTTGCCCACCAAGTGTCCAGACCACTGAACACGCACCGACCCGAGGAAAGGAAGTCCCAAAGTCAACTCTCCAGACTTTCTGTGGAAGGAGGGAACGAACGGAGCACCCTCCAGCCTCACGCTTTCTTTGCCAGACTTTCAAGTGTGGGACACACACCTGTGCTCACAATGCTCCCCGGACAGCCCCCACTGCACCCCTAACAGGTAGACTTCTGCCCAGTCAAGGCCTTTGGAAAGCACTGGCTCTGCACACGAATATTATGCGGCCCTCCACAGGCCACTTCCCCTGAACCGGCCTGAGCTTCAGGGCCACGACAGGCTTCGTGAAAACCCCAACGGAACGTAGCCTCGAAAAGAGGGAGACCTGCACCCCTCAGAACGCATCGAGACCAGTGTCGTTACCGACGTCGCGTCTGGCCTTCCAAGAAGCCAAGACCACGGGCGCCGCTTCAGCGCCCGACTCCCGGGCACCGCATCCCCAGGCTGGCCCCTGGGCAGGTGCCCGGCACACACCGCCCGTTCCACGAACGCGTGAAGCGCACGAAGAGACCCCCTCGCTGCCCGCGCCGCGCAGCTGTCCCGCGGCCTGACGGGCACCTCTCGGCGCACCAGCCTATTCCTCAGGGACACGCTCGCCTCCCACCAGCCCCCAGGCCCACGCCCCCAGGTACCTCTCCCAGATGGAATCCTCTTCGCAGGCGCCCTGGTCGTCCGTGTCCGGCGAGCAGGAAGAGCGGGAGCTGAAGGAGGGCCTCCTCAGGCTAGCGGCCGTGGCTGTGGAGGGCCCGGGCTGCTGTGCCCAGCGGGGACACGGAGCGGCGTCCAGGGACGCCGGGGGAACGGGCGAGCCCGGCCCAGGAGAGAGCAGCAGAGCGCGGCCGGACTCCGCCGGGCTCGGCTCTGGGCAGGCAGGCGCGGCTGGCCGACGCCTCCCCGGACGGCGGCCCAGCAGCCGTGCGCGCTCCCGCGCGCGCGCGCGCGCGCGCCGCCGCCCAGAGGCTCCCTGGCCGCTGCCCCGCCCCACCCCCCCGCCCCCCCCACTCAGGCGGTGGACTGCGGACAGGGACAGGGACACCCTCCTGGGAGAACTGCTGGGGCCCCACCCACACGCTCGCTCTCGGGGAACTGCAGCCTCCTCGGGTCTGACTGCAATGCCACACCCGAAACCATGCAACGTCTAGAAGAAAACATAGGCAGTATGCCCTTTGACAGCAGTCTTAGCAGCCTACTTTCAAGTACCACGTCTGACTGGGCAATGGAAACAAAGTACAAAATGAACAAACGGGACTACATCAAAGTGAAAAAAAATCTTCTGCACGGCAAAGGAAACCATCCACAAAACCAAAACACAACCTAACAACTGGGAGAAGATACTTGCAAACCATATATCGGATAAGGGGTTTATATCCAAAACACAGAAAGAACTCCGACAGCTCAACAACAACAAAAAATCAACAACCCGATTAAAAAGACGGGCAAAAGATCTGAGCAGTGACTTCTCCAAAGAAGGTATACGGGTGGCCAACAGGCACATGGAAAGGGGCTCAACATCATTAGCGATCAGAGGAAGGCAAATCAAAACTACAAGGAGAGGTCACCTTCCTCTGGTCAGAATGGCTCTAATTAACAAGACAGGAGACAAGTGTCGGAGAGGACGTGGAGAGAAGGGAACTCTCCTACACTGCTGGTGGGAGTGCAGACTGGTGCAGCCACCATGGAAAGCCGTATGGAGTATCCTCAGAAAACTAAGAATACAATCTACCATATGTATGATCCAGCTAGCCCACTGCTGGGTATTTATCCAAAGAACTGGAAAACACCAATGCAGAAAGACACATGCACCCCTAGGTTCACTGCAGCATTATTCACAACAGCCAAAACTTGGAAGCAACCTAGGTGCCCATCAAGGGAAGTATGGACAGAGAAGATGTGGTGTGTATACACAATGGAATGCTACTCGGCCCTAAGAAACGATGAGATCCGGCCATTTGTGACAACGTGGATGGACCTTGAGGGTATTATGCGAAGTGAAATAAATCAGAGGGAGAAAGTCAAACACCGTGTGATCTCACTCATGAGTACATGATAAAAACAATGACGAACACGCACAGAGCAACGGAGATTGGATTGGTGGTTACCGTAGGGGGAGGGGGGGAGGGGAGAGAGCCAAAGGGGCGATGAGGCTCACATGTGAGGTGACGGACTATAATTAGTTTTTGGGCGGTGAACACGACGTAATCTACACAGAATTCGAAATGTATTACAACGTACCTCTGGAAAGCTACGTGATGTTAGAATCCACTGTCACTGCAATAAAGTAAAATAAAATAAAATAAAACAAAATAAAATAAAGAAGTGTAGGAGCCTCAAGAGGCTAACAGGCTTTTGCAAAGTTATTCTAGGGATTTTTACGGCTTGGCTCAGGGCGGCAGACACCAGCCTGAGACACAGCTGTGACATAGCCACGAACTTCAACTCGACTATATTCCGACTGGAGGGAAGTCAAAACTACTGTAATCATAATTTATTGAAGGCTTCGCTTTGTGCCAGATCCTGCGCCGACTGCTTTGCACCAACTGTCTCGTTTAATCCTCACATCCAAAAGGTAGGTTACCGTTATTCTCCCCATTGTAAAGGTGAGGAGAGGAGGCGGAAGCAGAAAGATGGCAACCTGCCTGGAATTCACAGAAGGATTCTCTAGGTAATGACATGACTTTTGGACAAGACTTAAAGGTTTAACACATGACAGTGAAGACGCAGATCCCAGTATCACAGAACGTGAAAAACACTGAGTCCTGCCAAATGGATTAAAACACTAACTATGGATCCTCACAATCTCTTGGCCTGTTTTCTCAGGTGAGGGAGAACCCGGTGTGGAAAACCGTTGAGGAGATGTCTGCAGATGAGGACTATGGCTGGTCTTTAAAGCCGGGAACTATCCCAGTAGATTCTGAGTCAGTGGGTCCAGAGTAGGCCTCGAGCGTCTCCGTTCTTTGACAGAGCCCCACAGGCTACACTCCCGTGCCCTTGGAGTTGGGAAGTACCGTCAGGCGCTACATCAGGACGTTTCAGTCAACAACGGGGGTCCCAAAAGATTAGTCCCATAGAGCCAAGGTGTATAGGAGGCTCTGCCATCTAGGTTTATGAACTCCGTGGTGCTTGCACGCTCACGAGATTGCCTGACCGTGACGCACTCCTCAGAACCTAGCCCCACTGTTAAGCAAAGCATGACTGCACTGCCTTAGATTCTCCACGGTTCCGGACCCTGCACGGTTTAGATGACTGCACACGCAGAGGGCACCGCGTCTGAGGCAGAGAGCGGCTGGAGTCACAAAAGCTCTCGACAGAGAGTCAAGGAAAGGCGTGCTCTGCTTACACGACTCTCTACTTTTCCCTGGGTCTGAACTATTTTACAGCTAATCTACTTTTTTTAACCGAGCAGCTCTGCCAAGAAAAAGTTACCAACAAATACCAGCCAAACCAATATAAGCGATACCTATTAAATAAGCCTGACCCTACTAGGCTACTGACAAGGCTTTTATTTCCCTGGGATAATCTGGACAGCATTAGATTCTGTTACCAAGAGCAGCCAAGTCGAGGGAGATTATTTCTAATTCCACAGTGCCACAGATGCGGTCAGTAGCAACTGCAAGCTGGAAAGGAAACAAAGCCGGGTGTAATCCATTCCAGTTCACACGTTGCACGAGGGACAGCCTCCAAGCCTTGAATACTTATGTATGCATTTATCCATTTATTTAATCAACCACTACTAACGCCTACTGAAGGCCAGACACTGCTCTAAGTACTTTACGGACATGAAATAGCCTCTAACCTTTACACTCACCTATGGAGTGTGTGTTATAATCATCCCCGTTTTACAGATCAGGAAACTGACACACAGAATGGTACAGTAACTTGCCCAAGTTCACACAGCCCGTAGGTGGCAGAGCTAGGACCCATGTGACAGAGTCTGGCTCCAGAGTCCACGTGCTGAATCACCACGCTTAGTCTCCGAAAGCCTATAGAAAGCGCCAGCCTTAATCGAAAAGTTTTGGTTTTCCCCACCCTACAGTCCCTACGCGGCCCCAGTCTCCAGGGCATGCTTTCAGCTCCTCTGACAGGCCATCCTCCTCCCTTGCCCTGTCCCAACGCTCTCCCGCACAAGTCCTCCTTTGCTTTTAGGCATCTGCTCTCAGCTTCAACATCACTGCCTAAGTCACAAAGTCTAACAGTAAATGCCGTATTTCTCAGCACTCAACACAGAATGGCTTTTACGTATCTCCTAGGTAATTAGTTGCTGCCTATCTGTCCTTTCCAACTAGGCTGCGAGGTCCAGTACGTCAAACACCCTGTCAGTCTTGCCCACCAAGTGTCCAGACCACTGAACACGCACCGACCCGAGGAAAGGAAGTCCCAAAGTCAACTCTCCAGACTTTCTGTGGAAGGAGGGAACGAACGGAGCACCCTCCAGCCTCACGCTTTCTTTGCCAGACTTTCAAGTGTGGGACACACACCTGTGCTCACAATGCTCCCCGGACAGCCCCCACTGCACCCCTAACAGGTAGACTTCTGCCCAGTCAAGGCCTTTGGAAAGCACTGGCTCTGCACACGAATATTATGCGGCCCTCCACAGGCCACTTCCCCTGAACCGGCCTGAGCTTCAGGGCCACGACAGGCTTCGTGAAAACCCCAACGGAACGTAGCCTCGAAAAGAGGGAGACCTGCACCCCTCAGAACGCATCGAGACCAGTGTCGTTACCGACGTCGCGTCTGGCCTTCCAAGAAGCCAAGACCACGGGCGCCGCTTCAGCGCCCGACTCCCGGGCACCGCATCCCCAGGCTGGCCCCTGGGCAGGTGCCCGGCACACACCGCCCCGTTCCACGAACGCGTGAAGCGCACGAAGAGACCCCCTCGCTGCCCGCGCCGCGCAGCTGTCCCGCGGCCTGACGGGCACCTCTCGGCGCACCAGCCTATTCCTCAGGGACACGCTCGCCTCCCACCAGCCCCCAGGCCCACGCCCCCAGGTACCTCTCCCAGATGGAATCCTCTTCGCAGGCGCCCTGGTCGTCCGTGTCCGGCGAGCAGGAAGAGCGGGAGCTGAAGGAGGGCCTCCTCAGGCTAGCGGCCGTGGCTGTGGAGGGCCCGGGCTGCTGTGCCCAGCGGGGACACGGAGCGGCGTCCAGGGACGCCGGGGGAACGGGCGAGCCCGGCCCAGGAGAGAGCAGCAGAGCGCGGCCGGACTCCGCCGGGCTCGGCTCTGGGCAGGCAGGCGCGGCTGGCCGACGCCTCCCCGGACGGCGGCCCAGCAGCCGTGCGCGCTCCCCGCGCGCGCTGCGCGCGCGCGCCGCCGCCCAGAGGCTCCCTGGCCGCTGCCCCGCCCCACCCCCCCGCCCCCCCCACTCAGGCGGTGGACTGCGGACAGGGACAGGGACACCCTCCTGGGAGAACTGCTGGGGCCCCGCCCACACGCTCGCTCTCGGGGAACTGCAGCCTCCTCGGGTCTGACTGCAATGCCACACCCGAAACCATGCAACGTCTAGAAGAAAACATAGGCAGTATGCCCTTTGACAGCAGTCTTAGCAGCCTACTTTCAAGTACCACGTCTGACTGGGCAATGGAAACAAAGTACAAAATGAACAAACGGGACTACATCAAAGTGAAAAAAAATCTTCTGCACGGCAAAGGAAACCATCCACAAAACCAAAACACAACCTAACAACTGGGAGAAGATACTTGCAAACCATATATCGGATAAGGGGTTTATATCCAAAACACAGAAAGAACTCCGACAGCTCAACAACAACAAAAAATCAACAACCCGATTAAAAAGACGGGCAAAAGATCTGAGCAGTGACTTCTCCAAAGAAGGTATACGGGTGGCCAACAGGCACATGGAAAGGGGCTCAACATCATTAGCGATCAGAGGAAGGCAAATCAAAACTACAAGGAGAGGTCACCTTCCTCTGGTCAGAATGGCTCTAATTAACAAGACAGGAGACAAGTGTCGGAGAGGACGTGGAGAGAAGGGAACTCTCCTACACTGCTGGTGGGAGTGCAGACTGGTGCAGCCACCATGGAAAGCCGTATGGAGTATCCTCAGAAAACTAAGAATACAATCTACCATATGTATGATCCAGCTAGCCCACTGCTGGGTATTTATCCAAAGAACTGGAAAACACCAATGCAGAAAGACACATGCACCCCTAGGTTCACTGCAGCATTATTCACAACAGCCAAAACTTGGAAGCAACCTAGGTGCCCATCAAGGGAAGTATGGACAGAGAAGATGTGGTGTGTATACACAATGGAATGCTACTCGGCCCTAAGAAACGATGAGATCCGGCCATTTGTGACAACGTGGATGGACCTTGAGGGTATTATGCGAAGTGAAATAAATCAGAGGGAGAAAGTCAAACACCGTGTGATCTCACTCATGAGTACATGATAAAAACAATGACGAACACGCACAGAGCAACGGAGATTGGATTGGTGGTTACCGTAGGGGGAGGGGGGGAGGGGAGAGAGCCAAAGGGGCGATGAGGCTCACATGTGAGGTGACGGACTATAATTAGTTTTTGGGCGGTGAACACGACGTAATCTACACAGAATTCGAAATGTATTACAACGTACCTCTGGAAAGCTACGTGATGTTAGAATCCACTGTCACTGCAATAAAGTAAAATAAAATAAAATAAAACAAAATAAAATAAAGAAGTGTAGGAGCCTCAAGAGGCTAACAGGCTTTTGCAAAGTTATTCTAGGGATTTTTACGGCTTGGCTCAGGGCGGCAGACACCAGCCTGAGACACAGCTGTGACATAGCCACGAACTTCAACTCGACTATATTCCGACTGGAGGGAAGTCAAAACTACTGTAATCATAATTTATTGAAGGCTTCGCTTTGTGCCAGATCCTGCGCCGACTGCTTTGCACCAACTGTCTCGTTTAATCCTCACATCCAAAAGGTAGGTTACCGTTATTCTCCCCATTGTAAAGGTGAGGAGAGGAGGCGGAAGCAGAAAGATGGCAACCTGCCTGGAATTCACAGAAGGATTCTCTAGGTAATGACATGACTTTTGGACAAGACTTAAAGGTTTAACACATGACAGTGAAGACGCAGATCCCAGTATCACAGAACGTGAAAAACACTGAGTCCTGCCAAATGGATTAAAACACTAACTATGGATCCTCACAATCTCTTGGCCTGTTTTCTCAGGTGAGGGAAAACCCGGTGTGGAAAACCGTTGAGGAGATGTCTGCAGATGAGGACTATGGCTGGTCTTTAAAGCCGGGAACTACCCCAGTAGATTCTGAGTCAGTGGGTCCAGAGTAGGCCTCGAGCGTCTCCGTTCTTTGACAGAGCCCCACAGGCTACACTCCCGTGCCCTTGGAGTTGGGAAGTACCGTCAGGCGCTACATCAGGACGTTTCAGTCAACAACGGGGGGTCCCAAAAGATTAGTCCCATAGAGCCAAGGTGTATAGGAGGCTCTGCCATCTAGGTTTATGAACTCCGTGGTGCTTGCACGCTCACGAGATTGCCTGACCGTGACGCACTCCTCAGAACCTAGCCCCACTGTTAAGCAAAGCATGACTGCACTGCCTTAGATTCTCCACGGTTCCGGACCCTGCACGGTTTAGATGACTGCACACGCAGAGGGCACCGCGTCTGAGGCAGAGAGCGGCTGGAGTCACAAAAGCTCTCGACAGAGAGTCAAGGAAAGGCGTGCTCTGCTTACACGACTCTCTACTTTTCCCTGGGTCTGAACTATTTTACAGCTAATCTACTTTTTTTAACCGAGCAGCTCTGCCAAGAAAAAGTTACCAACAAATACCAGCCAAACCAATATAAGCGATACCTATTAAATAAGCCTGACCCTACTAGGCTACTGACAAGGCTTTTATTTCCCTGGGATAATCTGGACAGCATTAGATTCTGTTACCAAGAGCAGCCAAGTCGAGGGAGATTATTTCTAATTCCACAGTGCCACAGATGCGGTCAGTAGCAACTGCAAGCTGGAAAGGAAACAAAGCCGGGTGTAATCCATTCCAGTTCACACGTTGCACGAGGGACAGCCTCCAAGCCTTGAATACTTATGTATGCATTTATCCATTTATTTAATCAACCACTACTAACGCCTACTGAAGGCCAGACACTGCTCTAAGTACTTTACGGACATGAAATAGCCTCTAACCTTTACACTCACCTATGGAGTGTGTGTTATAATCATCCCCGTTTTACAGATCAGGAAACTGACACACAGAATGGTACAGTAACTTGCCCAAGTTCACACAGCCCGTAGGTGGCAGAGCTAGGACCCATGTGACAGAGTCTGGCTCCAGAGTCCACGTGCTGAATCACCACGCTTAGTCTCCGAAAGCCTATAGAAAGCGCCAGCCTTAATCGAAAAGTTTGGTTTTCCCCACCCTACAGTCCCTACGCGGCCCCAGTCTCCAGGGCATGCTTTCAGCTCCTCTGACAGGCCATCCTCCTCCCTTGCCCTGTCCCAACGCTCTCCCGCACAAGTCCTCCTTTGCTTTTAGGCATCTGCTCTCAGCTTCAACATCACTGCCTAAGTCACAAAGTCTAACAGTAAATGCCGTATTTCTCAGCACTCAACACAGAATGGCTTTTACGTAGCTCCTAGGTAATTAGTTGCTGCCTATCTGTCCTTTCCAACTAGGCTGCGAGGTCCAGTACGTCAAACACCCTGTCAGTCTTGCCCACCAAGTGTCCAGACCACTGAACACGCACCGACCCGAGGAAAGGAAGTCCCAAAGTCAACTCTCCAGACTTTCTGTGGAAGGAGGGAACGAACGGAGCACCCTCCAGCCTCACGCTTTCTTTGCCAGACTTTCAAGTGTGGGACACACACCTGTGCTCACAATGCTCCCCGGACAGCCCCCACTGCACCCTAACAGGTAGACTTCTGCCCAGTCAAGGCCTTTGGAAAGCACTGGCTCTGCACACGAATATTATGCGGCCCTCCACAGGCCACTTCCCCTGAACCGGCCTGAGCTTCAGGGCCACGACAGGCTTCGTGAAAACCCCAACGGAACGTAGCCTCGAAAAGAGGGAGACCTGCACCCCTCAGAACGCATCGAGACCAGTGTCGTTACCGACGTCGCGTCTGGCCTTCCAAGAAGCCAAGACCACGGGCGCCGCTTCAGCGCCCGACTCCCGGGCACCGCATCCCCAGGCTGGCCCCTGGGCAGGTGCCCGGCACACACCGCCCGTTCCACGAACGCGTGAAGCGCACGAAGAGACCCCCTCGCTGCCCGCGCCGCGCAGCTGTCCCGCGGCCTGACGGGCACCTCTCGGCGCACCAGCCTATTCCTCAGGGACACGCTCGCCTCCCACCAGCCCCCAGGCCCACGCCCCCAGGTACCTCTCCCAGATGGAATCCTCTTCGCAGGCGCCCTGGTCGTCCGTGTCCGGCGAGCAGGAAGAGCGGGAGCTGAAGGAGGGCCTCCTCAGGCTAGCGGCCGTGGCTGTGGAGGGCCCGGGCTGCTGTGCCCAGCGGGGACACGGAGCGGCGTCCAGGGACGCCGGGGGGAACGGGCGAGCCCGGCCCAGGAGAGAGCAGCAGAGCGCGGCCGGACTCCGCCGGGCTCGGCTCTGGGCAGGCAGGCGCGGCTGGCCGACGCCTCCCCGGACGGCGGCCCAGCAGCCGTGCGCGCTCCCCGCGCGCGCGCGCGCGCGCGCCGCCGCCCAGAGGCTCCCTGGCCGCTGCCCCGCCCCACCCCCCCGCCCCCCCCACTCAGGCGGTGGACTGCGGACAGGGACAGGGACACCCTCCTGGGAGAACTGCTGGGGCCCCGCCCACACGCTCGCTCTCGGGGAACTGCAGCCTCCTCGGGTCTGACTGCAATGCCACACCCGAAACCATGCAACGTCTAGAAGAAAACATAGGCAGTATGCCCTTTGACAGCAGTCTTAGCAGCCTACTTTCAAGTACCACGTCTGACTGGGCAATGGAAACAAAGTACAAAATGAACAAACGGGACTACATCAAAGTGAAAAAAAATCTTCTGCACGGCAAAGGAGACCATCCACAAAACCAAAACACAACCTAACAACTGGGAGAAGATACTTGCAAACCATATATCGGATAAGGGGTTTATATCCAAAACACAGAAAGAACTCCGACAGCTCAACAACAACAAAAAATCAACAACCCGATTAAAAAGACGGGCAAAAGATCTGAGCAGTGACTTCTCCAAAGAAGGTATACGGGTGGCCAACAGGCACATGGAAAGGGGCTCAACATCATTAGCGATCAGAGGAAGGCAAATCAAAACTACAAGGAGAGGTCACCTTCCTCTGGTCAGAATGGCTCTAATTAACAAGACAGGAGACAAGTGTCGGAGAGGACGTGGAGAGAAGGGAACTCTCCTACACTGCTGGTGGGAGTGCAGACTGGTGCAGCCACCATGGAAAGCCGTATGGAGTATCCTCAGAAAACTAAGAATACAATCTACCATATGTATGATCCAGCTAGCCCACTGCTGGGTATTTATCCAAAGAACTGGAAAACACCAATGCAGAAAGACACATGCACCCCTAGGTTCACTGCAGCATTATTCACAACAGCCAAAACTTGGAAGCAACCTAGGTGCCCATCAAGGGAAGTATGGACAGAGAAGATGTGGTGTGTATACACAATGGAATGCTACTCGGCCCTAAGAAACGATGAGATCCGGCCATTTGTGACAACGTGGATGGACCTTGAGGGTATTATGCGAAGTGAAATAAATCAGAGGGAGAAAGTCAAACACCGTGTGATCTCACTCATGAGTACATGATAAAAACAATGACGAACACGCACAGAGCAACGGAGATTGGATTGGTGGTTACCGTAGGGGGGAGGGGGGGAGGGGAGAGAGCCAAAGGGGCGATGAGGCTCACATGTGAGGTGACGGACTATAATTAGTTTTTGGGCGGTGAACACGACGTAATCTACACAGAATTCGAAATGTATTACAACGTACCTCTGGAAAGCTACGTGATGTTAGAATCCACTGTCACTGCAATAAAGTAAAATAAAATAAAATAAAACAAAATAAAATAAAGAAGTGTAGGAGCCTCAAGAGGCTAACAGGCTTTTGCAAAGTTATTCTAGGGATTTTTACGGCTTGGCTCAGGGCGGCAGACACCAGCCTGAGACACAGCTGTGACATAGCCACGAACTTCAACTCGACTATATTCCGACTGGAGGGAAGTCAAAACTACTGTAATCATAATTTATTGAAGGCTTCGCTTTGTGCCAGATCCTGCGCCGACTGCTTTGCACCAACTGTCTCGTTTAATCCTCACATCCAAAAGGTAGGTTACCGTTATTCTCCCCATTGTAAAGGTGAGGAGAGGAGGCGGAAGCAGAAAGATGGCAACCTGCCTGGAATTCACAGAAGGATTCTCTAGGTAATGACATGACTTTTGGACAAGACTTAAAGGTTTAACACATGACAGTGAAGACGCAGATCCCAGTATCACAGAACGTGAAAAACACTGAGTCCTGCCAAATGGATTAAAACACTAACTATGGATCCTCACAATCTCTTGGCCTGTTTTCTCAGGTGAGGGAAAACCCGGTGTGGAAAACCGTTGAGGAGATGTCTGCAGATGAGGACTATGGCTGGTCTTTAAAGCCGGGAACTACCCCAGTAGATTCTGAGTCAGTGGGTCCAGAGTAGGCCTCGAGCGTCTCCGTTCTTTGACAGAGCCCCACAGGCTACACTCCCGTGCCCTTGGAGTTGGGAAGTACCGTCAGGCGCTACATCAGGACGTTTCAGTCAACAACGGGGGTCCCAAAAGATTAGTCCCATAGAGCCAAGGTGTATAGGAGGCTCTGCCATCTAGGTTTATGAACTCCGTGGTGCTTGCACGCTCACGAGATTGCCTGACCGTGACGCACTCCTCAGAACCTAGCCCCACTGTTAAGCAAAGCATGACTGCACTGCCTTAGATTCTCCACGGTTCCGGACCCTGCACGGTTTAGATGACTGCACACGCAGAGGGCACCGCGTCTGAGGCAGAGAGCGGCTGGAGTCACAAAAGCTCTCGACAGAGAGTCAAGGAAAGGCGTGCTCTGCTTACACGACTCTCTACTTTTCCCTGGGTCTGAACTATTTTACAGCTAATCTACTTTTTTTAACCGAGCAGCTCTGCCAAGAAAAAGTTACCAACAAATACCAGCCAAACCAATATAAGCGATACCTATTAAATAAGCCTGACCCTACTAGGCTACTGACAAGGCTTTTATTTCCCTGGGATAATCTGGACAGCATTAGATTCTGTTACCAAGAGCAGCCAAGTCGAGGGAGATTATTTCTAATTCCACAGTGCCACAGATGCGGTCAGTAGCAACTGCAAGCTGGAAAGGAAACAAAGCCGGGGTGTAATCCATTCCAGTTCACACGTTGCACGAGGGACAGCCTCCAAGCCTTGAATACTTATGTATGCATTTATCCATTTATTTAATCAACCACTACTAACGCCTACTGAAGGCCAGACACTGCTCTAAGTACTTTACGGACATGAAATAGCCTCTAACCTTTACACTCACCTATGGAGTGTGTGTTATAATCATCCCCGTTTTACAGATCAGGAAACTGACACACAGAATGGTACAGTAACTTGCCCAAGTTCACACAGCCCGTAGGTGGCAGAGCTAGGACCCATGTGACAGAGTCTGGCTCCAGAGTCCACGTGCTGAATCACCACGCTTAGTCTCCGAAAGCCTATAGAAAGCGCCAGCCTTAATCGAAAAGTTTGGTTTTCCCCACCCTACAGTCCCTACGCGGCCCCAGTCTCCAGGGCATGCTTTCAGCTCCTCTGACAGGCCATCCTCCTCCCTTGCCCTGTCCCAACGCTCTCCCGCACAAGTCCTCCTTTGCTTTTAGGCATCTGCTCTCAGCTTCAACATCACTGCCTAAGTCACAAAGTCTAACAGTAAATGCCGTATTTCTCAGCACTCAACACAGAATGGCTTTTACGTATCTCCTAGGTAATTAGTTGCTGCCTATCTGTCCTTTCCAACTAGGCTGCGAGGTCCAGTACGTCAAACACCCTGTCAGTCTTGCCCACCAAGTGTCCAGACCACTGAACACGCACCGACCCGAGGAAAGGAAGTCCCAAAGTCAACTCTCCAGACTTTCTGTGGAAGGAGGGAACGAACGGAGCACCCTCCAGCCTCACGCTTTCTTTGCCAGACTTTCAAGTGTGGGACACACACCTGTGCTCACAATGCTCCCCGGACAGCCCCCACTGCACCCCTAACAGGTAGACTTCTGCCCAGTCAAGGCCTTTGGAAAGCACTGGCTCTGCACACGAATATTATGCGGCCCTCCACAGGCCACTTCCCCTGAACCGGCCTGAGCTTCAGGGCCACGACAGGCTTCGTGAAAACCCCAACGGAACGTAGCCTCGAAAAGAGGGAGACCTGCACCCCTCAGAACGCATCGAGACCAGTGTCGTTACCGACGTCGCGTCTGGCCTTCCAAGAAGCCAAGACCACGGGGCGCCGCTTCAGCGCCCGACTCCCGGGCACCGCATCCCCAGGCTGGCCCCTGGGCAGGTGCCCGGCACACACCGCCCGTTCCACGAACGCGTGAAGCGCACGAAGAGACCCCCTCGCTGCCCGCGCCGCGCAGCTGTCCCGCGGCCTGACGGGCACCTCTCGGCGCACCAGCCTATTCCTCAGGGACACGCTCGCCTCCCACCAGCCCCCAGGCCCACGCCCCCAGGTACCTCTCCCAGATGGAATCCTCTTCGCAGGCGCCCTGGTCGTCCGTGTCCGGCGAGCAGGAAGAGCGGGAGCTGAAGGAGGGCCTCCTCAGGCTAGCGGCCGTGGCTGTGGAGGGCCCGGGCTGCTGTGCCCAGCGGGGACACGGAGCGGCGTCCAGGGACGCCGGGGGGAACGGGCGAGCCCGGCCCAGGAGAGAGCAGCAGAGCGCGGCCGGACTCCGCCGGGCTCGGCTTCTGGGCAGGCAGGCGCGGCTGGCCGACGCCTCCCCGGACGGCGCCCAGCAGCCGTGCGCGCTCCCCCCGCGCAGCGCGCTGCGCGCGCCGCCGCCCAGAGGCTCCCTGGCCGCTGCCCCGCCCCACCCCCCCGCCCCCCCCCACTCAGGCGGTGGACTGCGGACAGGGACAGGGACACCCTCCTGGGAGAACTGCTGGGGCCCCGCCCACACGCTCGCTCTCGGGAACTGCAGCCTCCTCGGGTCTGACTGCAATGCCACACCCGAAACCATGCAACGTCTAGAAGAAAACATAGGCAGTATGCCCTTTGACAGCAGTCTTAGCAGCCTACTTTCAAGTACCACGTCTGACTGGGCAATGGAAACAAAGTACAAAATGAACAAACGGGACTACATCAAAGTGAAAAAAAATCTTCTGCACGGCAAAGGAAACCATCCACAAAACCAAAACACAACCTAACAACTGGGAGAAGATACTTGCAAACCATATATCGGATAAGGGGTTTATATCCAAAACACAGAAAGAACTCCGACAGCTCAACAACAACAAAAAATCAACAACCCGATTAAAAAGACGGGCAAAAGATCTGAGCAGTGACTTCTCCAAAGAAGGTATACGGGTGGCCAACAGGCACATGGAAAGGGGCTCAACATCATTAGCGATCAGAGGAAGGCAAATCAAAACTACAAGGAGAGGTCACCTTCCTCTGGTCAGAATGGCTCTAATTAACAAGACAGGAGACAAGTGTCGGAGAGGACGTGGAGAGAAGGGAACTCTCCTACACTGCTGGTGGGAGTGCAGACTGGTGCAGCCACCATGGAAAGCCGTATGGAGTATCCTCAGAAAACTAAGAATACAATCTACCATATGTATGATCCAGCTAGCCCACTGCTGGGTATTTATCCAAAGAACTGGAAAACACCAATGCAGAAAGACACATGCACCCCTAGGTTCACTGCAGCATTATTCACAACAGCCAAAACTTGGAAGCAACCCTAGGTGCCCATCAAGGGAAGTATGGACAGAGAAGATGTGGTGTGTATACACAATGGAATGCTACTCGGCCCTAAGAAACGATGAGATCCGGCCATTTGTGACAACGTGGATGGACCTTGAGGGTATTATGCGAAGTGAAATAAAATCAGAGGGAGAAAGTCAAACACCGTGTGATCTCACTCATGAGTACATGATAAAAACAATGACGAACACGCACAGAGCAACGGAGATTGGATTGGTGGTTACCGTAGGGGGAGGGGGGGAGGGGAGAGAGCCAAAGGGGCGATGAGGCTCACATGTGAGGTGACGGACTATAATTAGTTTTTTGGGCGGTGAACACGACGTAATCTACACAGAATTCGAAATGTATTACAACGTACCTCTGGAAAGCTACGTGATGTTAGAATCCACTGTCACTGCAATAAAGTAAAATAAAATAAAATAAAAC
>NW_027221885.1:0-17336 GCF_041296265.1 Equus caballus | reverse complement strand
AAAATAAAATAAAATAAAATAAATTAAATTAAATAAAGAAGTGTAGGAGGCTCAAGAGGCTAACAGGCTTTTGAAAAGTTATTCTAGGGATTTTTACGGCTTAGCTCAGGGCGGCAGACACCAGCCTGAGACACAGCTGTGACACAGCCACTAACTTCAACTCAACTATATTCCAGACTGGAGGGAAATCAAAACTACTGTCATCATAATTTCTTGAAGCTTCACTTTGTGCCAGATCCTGTGCCGACTGCTTGCACCAACTGTCTCGTTTAATCCTCACATCCAAAAGGTAGGTTACCGTTATTCTCCCCATTGTAAAGGTGAGGAGGCGGGAGCAGAAAGATGGCAATCTGCCTGGAATTCACAGAAGGATTCTCTAGGTAATGACATGACCTTTGGACAAGATTTCAAGGTTTAACACATTCCAGTGGAGATGCAGATCCCAGTATCACAGAACGTGAAAAACACTGAGTCCTGCCAAATGTATTAAAACACTAATTATGGATCCTCACAATCTCTTGGCCTGTTTTCTCAGAGGAGGGAAAACCCAGCGTGAAAAACCGTTGATGAGATGTCTGCAGAGGAGGACTACGTCTGGTCTTTGAGGCCGGGAACTATCCCAGTAGATTCTGAGTCAGTGGGTCCAGAGTAGGCCTTGAGCGTCTCTGTTCTTTTCCAAAGCCCCACAGGCTACACTTCCGCGCCCTTGGAGTTGGGAAGTACAGTCATGCCCTACAGCGGGACGTTTCAGTCAACAACGGGGGTCCCATCAGATTAGTCCCATATGGCCTAGGTGTGTAGGAGGCTCTGCCATCCAGGTTTAGGAACTCCGTGGGGTTTGCACAGTCTCGAGATTGCCTGACCATGACACACTCCTCAGAACTTATCCCCACCGTTAAGCAAAGCATGACTATACTGCCTTGGATTCTCCACGGTCCCACACCCTGCACTCTTTAGATGACTGCACACGCAGAGGGCACCGTGTCTGAGGCAGAGAGCAGCTGGAATCACAAAAGCTCTCGACAGAGAGTCAAGGAAAGGCGTGCTCTGCTTACACGACTCTCTACTTTTCTCTGGGTCCCAACCATTTCATAGCTAATCTGCTTTTTTTAACCGAGCCGCTTTGCCAAAAAAAAAAAAAAAAAGAAAACAGAAAGGTTACCAACAAACACTAAACAAACCAATATAAACAATACATATTAAATAAGCCTAACCCTACTATGCTACTGAAAAGGCTTTTATTTCCCTGGGATAAATTTGGACAGCATTAGATTGTTTTACCAAGAGCAGCCAAGTCGAGGGAGATTATTTCTAATTCCACAGTGCTGCAGATGCGGTCAGTAGCAACCGCAGGCCGGAAAGGAAACAAAGCAAAGTTGGGTGTAATCCATTCAAGTTCACACGTTTCACCAGGGACAGCCTCCAAGCCTTGAATACTTAGGTATGCATTTATCCATTTCTTTAATCAACCACTACTAACGCCTACTAAAGGCCAGACACTGCTCTAAGTACTTTACGGATATGAAATATCCTCTGACCTTTACACTCACCTACGGAGCGTGTATGATAATCAACCCCGTTTTACAGATCAGGAAACTGACACACAGAATGGTACAGTAACTTGCCCAAGTTCACACAGTCCGTAGGTGGCAGAGCCAGGACCCATTTGACAGAGTCTGGCTCCGGAGGCCACGTTCTGAATCACCACGCTCAGTCTCCAAAAACCTATAGAAAGCGCCAGCCTCAATCGGAAAGTTTGGTTTTCCCCACCCTACAGTCCCTACGCGGCCCCAGTCTCCAGGGCATTCTTTCAGCTCCTCTGACAGGCCCTACTCCTCCCTTGCCCTGTCCCAACACTCTCCCGCACAAGTCCTCCTTTTCTTTTAGGCATCTGCTCTCAGCTTCAACATCACTGCCTGAGTCACAAAGTCTAACAGGAAATGCCGTATTTCTCAACACTCAACACAGAATTGCTTTTACGTATCTCCTAGGTAATTGGTTGCTGCCTGTCTGTCCTTTCCAACCAGGCTGTGAGGGCCAGTACGTCAAACAACCTGTCAGTCTTGCTCACCAAGTGTCCAGGCCACTGAACACGCACCGACCAGAGGAAAGGAAGGACTTGTCCCAACGTCAACTCTCCAGACTTTCTGTGGAAGGAGGGAACGAACGGAGCACCCTCCAGCCTCACGCTTTCTTTGCCAGACTTTCAAGTGTGGGGCACATACCTGTGCTCACAACGCTCCCCGGACAGCCCCCACTGCACCCCTAACAGGTAGACTTCTGCACAGTCCCGGGCTTTGGAAAGCACTGGCTCTGCACACAAATATTATGTGGCCCTCGACAGGCCACTTCCCCTGAACCGGCCTGAGCTTCAGGGCCACAACAGGCTTCGTGAAAACCCCAACGGAACGTAGCCTCGAAAAGAGGGAGACCTGCACTCCTCAGAACGCCTCGAGACCAGTGTCCTTATCGACTTCGCGTCTGTCCTGCCAAGAAGCCGAGACCACGGGTGGCGCTTCAGCGCCCGACTCCCGGGCACCGCACGCCCAGGCTGGCCCCGTGCCCGGCACACACCGCCCGTTCCACGAACGCCTGAAGCGCACGAAGAGACCCCCTCGCTCCCCGCGCCGCACAGCTGTCCCGCGACCTGACGGGCACCTCTCGGCGCACAAGCCTATTCCTCAGGGACACGCTCGCCTCCCACCAGCCCCCAGGCCCACGCCCCCCAGGTACCTCTCTCAGATGGCATCATCTTCGCGGGCGCCCTGGTCGTCCGTGTCCGGCGAGCAGGAAGAGCGGGAGCTGAAGGACGGCCTCCTCAGGCTAGCGGCCGTGGCCGCGGAGGGCCCGGGCTGCTGTGCCCAGCGGGGGACACGCAGCGGCTTCCACGGACGCCGGGGGAACGGACGAGCCCGGCCCGGTAGAGAGCAGCACAGCGCGGCCGGACTCCGCCGGGCTCGGCTCTGGGCAGGCAGGCGCGGCTCGCCGACGCCTCCCACGCCTCCCAGGACGGCGGCCCGGCAGCCGCGCGCTCCTCTCCTCGCGCGCGCGCGCGCCCGCGCCGCCGCCCAGACGCTGCCCGGCCGTTGCCCCGCCCCCCCTCTGGCGGTGGACTGCGGACAGCGACAGGGACACCCTCCTGGCACAACTCCTGCGGCCCCGCCCACACGCTTCGGACCTTCGCGGAGCGGCAAGGTGCGCTGACAGGGACGCAGGGTCCCCGCTACGCTCGCTCTCGGGGAACTGCAGCCTCCTCCCTCGGCTTTGACTTGAATGTCACACCCGAGACCACGCAACCTCTACAAGAAAACATAGGCAGTGTGCTCTTTGACATCAGTCTGAGCAGCCTATTTTCAAGTACCACGTCTGACTGGGCAACGGAAACAAAATACAAAATGAACAAATGGGACTACATCAAAGTCAAAAAAAATCCTCTGCACCGCAAAGGAAACCATCCACAAAACCAAAACACAACCTAACAACTGGGAGAAGATTCTTGCAAACCGTGTATCGGATAAGGGGTTAATATCCAAAACACAGAAAGAACTCATCCATCTCAACAGCAAAAAAAATCAGCAACCCAATTAAAAAGGCGGGCCAAAGATCTGAGCAGTGATTTCTCCCAAGAAGGTATAGGGATGGCCAACAGGCATATGGAAAGGGACTCAACATCATTAGCGATCAGAGAAATGCAAATCACAACTACAAGGAGATGTCACCTTCCTCTGGTCAGACTGGCTCTAATTAACAAGACAAGAGACAAGTGTCGGAGAGGATGTGCAGAGAAGGGAACTCTCCTGCACTGCTGGTGGGAGGGCAGACTGGTGCAGCCACTATGGAAAGCAGGATGGAGTATCCTCAGAAAACTAAGAATACATCTACCTACCGTATGTAGGATCCAGCTAGCCCACTGCTGGCTATTCATCCAAAGAACTTGAAAACACCAATGCAGAAAGACACATGCACCCCTAGGTTCACTGCAGCGTTATTCACAACAGCCAGAACTTGGAAGCAACCTAGGTGCCCATCAAGGGAAGAATGGATAAAGAAGATGTGGTATGCATACACAATGGAATGCCACTCGGCCCTAAGAAATGATGAGATCCGACCATTTGTGACAACGTGGATGGACCTTGAGGGTATTACGTGAAGTGAAATAAATCAGAGGGAGAAAGTCAAACACCAAACACCGTGTGATCTCACTCATAAGTAGAAGATAAAAACAACGACAAACACACACAGAGCAAAGGAGATTGGACTGGTGGTTAGCATAGGGGGAGGGGGGAGGGGAGAGAGCCAAAGGGGGTGACGAGGCTCACATGTGAGGTGACGGACTATAATTAGTTTTCGGGTGGTGAACACGATGTAATCTACACAGAATTCGAAATATATTACAACGTACATCTGAAAGCTATATCATCTTAGAATCCACTGTTACTGCAATAAAATAAAATAAAATAAAATAAATTAAATTAAAATAAATTAAATTAAAATAAAGAAGTGTAGGAGGCTCAAGAGGCTAACAGGCTTTTGAAAAGTTATTCTAGGGATTTTTACGGCTTAGCTCAGGGCGGCAGACACCAGCCTGAGACACAGCTGTGACACAGCCACTAACTTCAACTCAACTATATTCCGACTGGAGGGAAATCAAAACTACTGTCATCATAATTTCTTGAAGGCTTCACTTTGTGCCAGATCCTGTGCCGACTGCTTTGCACCAACTGTCTCGTTTAATCCTCACATCCAAAAGGTAGGTTACCGTTATTCTCCCCATTGTAAAGGTGAGGAGGCGGGAGCAGAAAGATGGCAATCTGCCTGGAATTCACAGAAGGATTCTCTAGGTAATGACATGACCTTTGGACAAGATTTCAAGGTTTAACACATTCCAGTGGAGATGCAGATCCCAGTATCACAGAACGTGAAAAACACTGAGTCCTGCCAAATGTATTAAAACACTAATTATGGATCCTCACAATCTCTTGGCCTGTTTTCTCAGAGGAGGGAAAACCCAGCGTGAAAAACCGTTGATGAGATGTCTGCAGAGGAGGACTACGTCTGGTCTTTGAGGCCGGGAACTATCCCAGTAGATTCTGAGTCAGTGGGTCCAGAGTAGGCCTTGAGCGTCTCTGTTCTTTTCCAAAGCCCCACAGGCTACACTTCCGCGCCCTTGGAGTTGGGAAGTACAGTCATGCCCTACAGGGGGACGTTTCAGTCAACAACGGGGGTCCCATCAGATTAGTCCCATATGGCCTAGGTGTGTAGGAGGCTCTGCCATCCAGGTTTAGGAACTCCGTGGGGTTTGCACAGTCTCGAGATTGCCTGACCATGACACACTCCTCAGAACTTATCCCCACCGTTAAGCAAAGCATGACTATACTGCCTTGGATTCTCCACGGTCCCACACCCTGCACTCTTTAGATGACTGCACACGCAGAGGGCACCGTGTCTGAGGCAGAGAGCAGCTGGAATCACAAAAGCTCTCGACAGAGAGTCAAGGAAAGGCGTGCTCTGCTTACACGACTCTCTACTTTTCTCTGGGTCCCAACCATTTCATAGCTAATCTGCTTTTTTTAACCGAGCAGCTTTGCCAAAAAAAAAAAAAAAAAAGAAAACAGAAAGGTTACCAACAAACACTAAACAAACCAATATAAACAATACATATTAAATAAGCCTAACCCTACTATGCTACTGAAAAGGCTTTTATTTCCCTGGGATAAATTTGGACAGCATTAGATTGTTTTACCAAGAGCAGCCAAGTCGAGGGAGATTATTTCTAATTCCACAGTGCTGCAGATGCGGTCAGTAGCAACCGCAGGCCGGAAAGGAAACAAAGCAAAGTTGGGTGTAATCCATTCAAGTTCACACGTTTCACCAGGGACAGCCTCCAAGCCTTGAATACTTAGGTATGCATTTATCCATTTCTTTAATCAACCACTACTAACGCCTACTAAAGGCCAGACACTGCTCTAAGTACTTTACGGATATGAAATATCCTCTAACCTTTACACTCACCTACGCAGTGTGTATGATAATCAACCCCGTTTTACAGATCAGGAAACTGACACACAGAATGGTACAGTAACTTGCCCAAGTTCACACAGTCCGTAGGTGGCAGAGCCAGGACCCATTTGACAGAGTCTGGCTCCGGAGGCCACGTTCTGAATCACCACGCTCAGTCTCCAAAAACCTATAGAAAGCGCCAGCCTCAATCGGAAAGTTTGGTTTTCCCCACCCTACAGTCCCTACGCGGCCCCAGTCTCCAGGGCATTCTTTCAGCTCCTCTGACAGGCCCTACTCCTCCCTTGCCCTGTCCCAACACTCTCCCGCACAAGTCCTCCTTTTCTTTTAGGCATCTGCTCTCAGCTTCAACATCACTGCCTGAGTCACAAAGTCTAACAGGAAATGCCGTATTTCTCAACACTCAACACAGAATTGCTTTTACGTATCTCCTAGGTAATTGGTTGCTGCCTGTCTGTCCTTTCCAACCAGGCTGTGAGGGCCAGTACGTCAAACAACCTGTCAGTCTTGCTCACCAAGTGTCCAGGCCACTGAACACGCACCGACCAGAGGAAAGGAAGGACTTGTCCCAACGTCAACTCTCCAGACTTTCTGTGGAAGGAGGGAACGAACGGAGCACCCTCCAGCCTCACGCTTTCTTTGCCAGACTTTCAAGTGTGGGGCACATACCTGTGCTCACAACGCTCCCCGGACAGCCCCCACTGCACCCCTAACAGGTAGACTTCTGCACAGTCCCGGGCTTTGGAAAGCACTGGCTCTGCACACAAATATTATGTGGCCCTCGACAGGCCACTTCCCCTGAACCGGCCTGAGCTTCAGGGCCACAACAGGCTTCGTGAAAACCCCAACGGAACGTAGCCTCGAAAAGAGGGAGACCTGCACTCCTCAGAACGCCTCGAGACCAGTGTCCTTATCGACTTCGCGTCTGTCCTGCCAAGAAGCCGAGACCACGGGTGGCGCTTCAGCGCCCGACTCCCGGGCACCGCACGCCCAGGCTGGCCCCGTGCCCGGCACACACCGCCCGTTCCACGAACGCCTGAAGCGCACGAAGAGACCCCCTCGCTCCCCGCGCCGCACAGCTGTCCCGCGACCTGACGGGCACCTCTCGGCGCACAAGCCTATTCCTCAGGGACACGCTCGCCTCCCACCAGCCCCCAGGCCCACGCCCCCCAGGTACCTCTCTCAGATGGCATCATCTTCGCGGGCGCCCTGGTCGTCCGTGTCCGGCGAGCAGGAAGAGCGGGAGCTGAAGGACGGCCTCCTCAGGCTAGCGGCCGTGGCCGCGGAGGGCCCGGGCTGCTGTGCCCAGCGGGGACACGCAGCGGCGTCCACGGACGCCGGGGGAACGGACGAGCCCGGCCCGGGAGACAGCAGCACAGCGCGGCCGGACTCCGCCGGGCTCGGCTCTGGGCAGGCAGGCGCGGCTCGCCGACGCCTCCCACGCCTCCCAGGACGGCGGCCCGGCAGCCGCGCGCTCCTCTCCTCGCGCGCAGCGCGCGCCCGCGCCGCCGCCCAGACGCTGCCCGGCCGATGCCCCGCCCCCCCTCTGGCGGTGGACTGCGGACAGCGACAGGGACACCCTCCTGGCACAACTCCTGCGGCCCCGCCCACACGCTTCGGACCTTCGCGGAGCGGCAAGGTGCGCTGACAGGGACGCAGGGTCCCCGCTACGCTCGCTCTCGGGGAACTGCAGCCTCCTCCCTCGGCTTTGACTTGAATGTCACACCCGAGACCACGCAACCTCTACAAGAAAACATAGGCAGTGTGCTCTTTGACATCAGTCTGAGCAGCCTATTTTCAAGTACCACGTCTGACTGGGCAACGGAAACAAAATACAAAATGAACAAATGGGACTACATCAAAGTCAAAAAAAATCCTCTGCACCGCAAAGGAAACCATCCACAAAACCAAAACACAACCTAACAACTGGGAGAAGATTCTTGCAAACCGTGTATCGGATAAGGGGTTAATATCCAAAACACAGAAAGAACTCATCCATCTCAACAGCAAAAAAAATCAGCAACCCAATTAAAAAGGCGGGCCAAAGATCTGAGCAGTGATTTCTCCCAAGAAGGTATAGGGATGGCCAACAGGCATATGGAAAGGGACTCAACATCATTAGCGATCAGAGAAATGCAAATCACAACTACAAGGAGATGTCACCTTCCTCTGGTCAGAATGGCTCTAATTAACAAGACAAGAGACAAGTGTCGGAGAGGATGTGCAGAGAAGGGAACTCTCCTGCACTGCTGGTGGGAGGGCAGACTGGTGCAGTCACTATGGAAAGCAGGATGGAGTATCCTCAGAAAACTAAGAATACATCTACCTACCGTATGTAGGATCCAGCTAGCCCACTGCTGGCTATTCATCCAAAGAACTTGAAAACACCAATGCAGAAAGACACATGCACCCCTAGGTTCACTGCAGCGTTATTCACAACAGCCAGAACTTGGAAGCTACCTAGGTGCCCGTCAAGGGAAGAATGGATAAAGAAGATGTGGTATGTATACACAATGGAATGCCACTCGGCCCTAAGAAATGATGAGATCCGACCATTTGTGACAACGTGGATGGACCTTGAGGGTATTACGTGAAGTGAAATAAATCAGAGGGAGAAAGTCAAACACCAAACACCGTGTGATCTCACTCATAAGTAGAAGATAAAAACAACGACAAACACACACAGAGCAAAGGAGATTGGACTGGTGGTTAGCATAGGGGGAGGGGGGAGGGGAGAGAGCCAAAGGGGTGACGAGGCTCACATGTGAGGTGACGGACTATAATTAGTTTTCGGGTGGTGAACACGATGTAATCTACACAGAATTCGAAATATATTACAACGTACATCTGAAAGCTATATCATCTTAGAATCCACTGTTACTGCAATAAAATAAAATAAAATAAAATAAAATAAATTAAATTAAAATAAATTAAATTAAAATAAAGAAGTGTAGGAGGCTCAAGAGGCTAACAGGCTTTTGAAAAGTTATTCTAGGGATTTTTACGGCTTAGCTCAGGGCGGCAGACACCAGCCTGAGACACAGCTGTGACACAGCCACTAACTTCAACTCAACTATATTCCGACTGGAGGGAAATCAAAACTACTGTCATCATAATTTCTTGAAGGCTTCACTTTGTGCCAGATCCTGTGCCGACTGCTTTGCACCAACTGTCTCATTTAATCCTCACATCCAAAAGGTAGGTTACCGTTATTCTCCCCATTGTAAAGGTGAGGAGGCGGGAGCAGAAAGATGGCAATCTGCCTGGAATTCACAGAAGGATTCTCTAGGTAATGACATGACCTTTGGACAAGATTTCAAGGTTTAACACATTCCAGTGGAGATGCAGATCCCAGTATCACAGAACGTGAAAAACACTGAGTCCTGCCAAATGTATTAAAACACTAATTATGGATCCTCACAATCTCTTGGCCTGTTTTCTCAGAGGAGGGAAAACCCAGCGTGAAAAACCGTTGATGAGATGTCTGCAGAGGAGGACTACGTCTGGTCTTTGAGGCCGGGAACTATCCCAGTAGATTCTGAGTCAGTGGGTCCAGAGTAGGCCTTGAGCGTCTCTGTTCTTTTCCAAAGCCCCACAGGCTACACTTCCGCGCCCTTGGAGTTGGGAAGTACAGTCATGCCCTACAGCGGGACGTTTCAGTCAACAACGGGGGTCCCATCAGATTAGTCCCATATGGCCTAGGTGTGTAGGAGGCTCTGCCATCCAGGTTTAGGAACTCCGTGGGGTTTGCACAGTCTCGAGATTGCCTGACCATGACACACTCCTCAGAACTTATCCCCACCGTTAAGCAAAGCATGACTATACTGCCTTGGATTCTCCACGGTCCCACACCCTGCACTCTTTAGATGACTGCACACGCAGAGGGCACCGTGTCTGAGGCAGAGAGCAGCTGGAATCACAAAAGCTCTCGACAGAGAGTCAAGGAAAGGCGTGCTCTGCTTACACGACTCTCTACTTTTCTCTGGGTCCCAACCATTTCATAGCTAATCTGCTTTTTTTAACCGAGCCGCTTTGCCAAAAAAAAAAAAAAAAAGAAAACAGAAAGGTTACCAACAAACACTAAACAAACCAATATAAACAATACATATTAAATAAGCCTAACCCTACTATGCTACTGAAAAGGCTTTTATTTCCCTGGGATAAATTTGGACAGCATTAGATTGTTTTACCAAGAGCAGCCAAGTCGAGGGAGATTATTTCTAATTCCACAGTGCTGCAGATGCGGTCAGTAGCAACCGCAGGCCGGAAAGGAAACAAAGCAAAGTTGGGTGTAATCCATTCAAGTTCACACGTTTCACCAGGGACAGCCTCCAAGCCTTGAATACTTAGGTATGCATTTATCCATTTCTTTAATCAACCACTACTAACGCCTACTAAAGGCCAGACACTGCTCTAAGTACTTTACGGATATGAAATATCCTCTGACCTTTACACTCACCTACGGAGCGTGTATGATAATCAACCCCGTTTTACAGATCAGGAAACTGACACACAGAATGGTACAGTAACTTGCCCAAGTTCACACAGTCCGTAGGTGGCAGAGCCAGGACCCATTTGACAGAGTCTGGCTCCGGAGGCCACGTTCTGAATCACCACGCTCAGTCTCCAAAAACCTATAGAAAGCGCCAGCCTCAATCGGAAAGTTTGGTTTTCCCCACCCTACAGTCCCTACGCGGCCCCAGTCTCCAGGGCATTCTTTCAGCTCCTCTGACAGGCCCTACTCCTCCCTTGCCCTGTCCCAACACTCTCCCGCACAAGTCCTCCTTTTCTTTTAGGCATCTGCTCTCAGCTTCAACATCACTGCCTGAGTCACAAAGTCTAACAGGAAATGCCGTATTTCTCAACACTCAACACAGAATTGCTTTTACGTATCTCCTAGGTAATTGGTTGCTGCCTGTCTGTCCTTTCCAACCAGGCTGTGAGGGCCAGTACGTCAAACAACCTGTCAGTCTTGCTCACCAAGTGTCCAGGCCACTGAACACGCACCGACCAGAGGAAAGGAAGGACTTGTCCCAACGTCAACTCTCCAGACTTTCTGTGGAAGGAGGGAACGAACGGAGCACCCTCCAGCCTCACGCTTTCTTTGCCAGACTTTCAAGTGTGGGGCACATACCTGTGCTCACAACGCTCCCCGGACAGCCCCCACTGCACCCCTAACAGGTAGACTTCTGCACAGTCCCGGGCTTTGGAAAGCACTGGCTCTGCACACAAATATTATGTGGCCCTCGACAGGCCACTTCCCCTGAACCGGCCTGAGCTTCAGGGCCACAACAGGCTTCGTGAAAACCCCAACGGAACGTAGCCTCGAAAAGAGGGAGACCTGCACTCCTCAGAACGCCTCGAGACCAGTGTCCTTATCGACTTCGCGTCTGTCCTGCCAAGAAGCCGAGACCACGGGTGGCGCTTCAGCGCCCGACTCCCGGGCACCGCACGCCCAGGCTGGCCCCGTGCCCGGCACACACCGCCCGTTCCACGAACGCCTGAAGCGCACGAAGAGACCCCCTCGCTCCCCGCGCCGCACAGCTGTCCCGCGACCTGACGGGCACCTCTCGGCGCACAAGCCTATTCCTCAGGGACACGCTCGCCTCCCACCAGCCCCCAGGCCCACGCCCCCCAGGTACCTCTCTCAGATGGCATCATCTTCGCGGGCGCCCTGGTCGTCCGTGTCCGGCGAGCAGGAAGAGCGGGAGCTGAAGGACGGCCTCCTCAGGCTAGCGGCCGTGGCCGCGGAGGGCCCGGGCTGCTGTGCCCAGCGGGGACACGCAGTGGCTTCCACGGACGCCGGGGGAACGGACGAGCCCGGCCCGGGAGAGAGCAGCACAGCGCGGCCGGACTCCGCCGGGCTCGGCTCTGGGCAGGCAGGCGCGGCTCGCCGACGCCTCCCACGCCTCCCAGGACGGCGGCCCGGCAGCCGCGCGCTCCTCTCCTCGCGCGCGCGCGCCCGCGCCGCCGCCCAGACGCTGCCCGGCCGTTGCCCCGCCCCCCCTCTGGCGGTGGACTGCGGACAGCGACAGGGACACCCTCCTGGCACAACTCCTGCGGCCCCGCCCACACGCTTCGGACCTTCGCGGAGCGGCAAGGTGCGCTGACAGGGACGCAGGGTCCCCGCTACGCTCGCTCTCGGGGAACTGCAGCCTCCTCCCTCGGCTTTGACTTGAATGTCACACCCGAGACCACGCAACCTCTACAAGAAAACATAGGCAGTGTGCTCTTTGACATCAGTCTGAGCAGCCTATTTTCAAGTACCACGTCTGACTGGGCAACGGAAACAAAATACAAAATGAACAAATGGGACTACATCAAAGTCAAAAAAAATCCTCTGCACCGCAAAGGAAACCATCCACAAAACCAAAACACAACCTAACAACTGGGAGAAGATTCTTGCAAACCGTGTATCGGATAAGGGGTTAATATCCAAAACACAGAAAGAACTCATCCATCTCAACAGCAAAAAAAATCAGCAACCCAATTAAAAAGGCGGGCCAAAGATCTGAGCAGTGATTTCTCCCAAGAAGGTATAGGGATGGCCAACAGGCATATGGAAAGGGACTCAACATCATTAGCGATCAGAGAAATGCAAATCACAACTACAAGGAGATGTCACCTTCCTCTGGTCAGAATGGCTCTAATTAACAAGACAAGAGACAAGTGTCGGAGAGGATGTGCAGAGAAGGGAACTCTCCTGCACTGCTGGTGGGAGGGCAGACTGGTGCAGTCACTATGGAAAGCAGGATGGAGTATCCTCAGAAAACTAAGAATACATCTACCTACCGTATGTAGGATCCAGCTAGCCCACTGCTGGCTATTCATCCAAAGAACTTGAAAACACCAATGCAGAAAGACACATGCACCCCTAGGTTCACTGCAGCGTTATTCACAACAGCCAGAACTTGGAAGCTACCTAGGTGCCCGTCAAGGGAAGAATGGATAAAGAAGATGTGGTATGTATACACAATGGAATGCCACTCGGCCCTAAGAAATGATGAGATCCGACCATTTGTGACAACGTGGATGGACCTTGAGGGTATTACGTGAAGTGAAATAAATCAGAGGGAGAAAGTCAAACACCAAACACCGTGTGATCTCACTCATAAGTAGAAGATAAAAACAACGACAAACACACACAGAGCATAGGAGATTGGACTGGTGGTTAGCATAGGGGGAGGGGGGAGGGGAGAGAGCCAAAGGGGTGACGAGGCTCACATGTGAGGTGACGGACTATAATTAGTTTTCGGGTGGTGAACACGATGTAATCTACACAGAATTCGAAATATATTACAACGTACATCTGAAAGCTATATCATCTTAGAATCCACTGTTACTGCAATAAAATAAAATAAAATAAAATAAAATAAATTAAATTAAAATAAATTAAATTAAAATAAAGAAGTGTAGGAGGCTCAAGAGGCTAACAGGCTTTTGAAAAGTTATTCTAGGGATTTTTACGGCTTAGCTCAGGGCGGCAGACACCAGCCTGAGACACAGCTGTGACACAGCCACTAACTTCAACTCAACTATATTCCGACTGGAGGGAAATCAAAACTACTGTCATCATAATTTCTTGAAGGCTTCACTTTGTGCCAGATCCTGTGCCGACTGCTTTGCACCAACTGTCTCATTTAATCCTCACATCCAAAAGGTAGGTTACCGTTATTCTCCCCATTGTAAAGGTGAGGAGGCGGGAGCAGAAAGATGGCAATCTGCCTGGAATTCACAGAAGGATTCTCTAGGTAATGACATGACCTTTGGACAAGATTTCAAGGTTTAACACATTCCAGTGGAGATGCAGATCCCAGTATCACAGAACGTGAAAAACACTGAGTCCTGCCAAATGTATTAAAACACTAATTATGGATCCTCACAATCTCTTGGCCTGTTTTCTCAGAGGAGGGAAAACCCAGCGTGAAAAACCGTTGATGAGATGTCTGCAGAGGAGGACTACGTCTGGTCTTTGAGGCCGGGAACTATCCCAGTAGATTCTGAGTCAGTGGGTCCAGAGTAGGCCTTGAGCGTCTCTGTTCTTTTCCAAAGCCCCACAGGCTACACTTCCGCGCCCTTGGAGTTGGGAAGTACAGTCATGCCCTACAGCGGGACGTTTCAGTCAACAACGGGGGTCCCATCAGATTAGTCCCATATGGCCTAGGTGTGTAGGAGGCTCTGCCATCCAGGTTTAGGAACTCCGTGGGGTTTGCACAGTCTCGAGATTGCCTGACCATGACACACTCCTCAGAACTTATCCCCACCGTTAAGCAAAGCATGACTATACTGCCTTGGATTCTCCACGGTCCCACACCCTGCACTCTTTAGATGACTGCACACGCAGAGGGCACCGTGTCTGAGGCAGAGAGCAGCTGGAATCACAAAAGCTCTCGACAGAGAGTCAAGGAAAGGCGTGCTCTGCTTACACGACTCTCTACTTTTCTCTGGGTCCCAACCATTTCATAGCTAATCTGCTTTTTTTAACCGAGCCGCTTTGCCAAAAAAAAAAAAAAAAAAGAAAACAGAAAGGTTACCAACAAACACTAAACAAACCAATATAAACAATACATATTAAATAAGCCTAACCCTACTATGCTACTGAAAAGGCTTTTATTTCCCTGGGATAAATTTGGACAGCATTAGATTGTTTTACCAAGAGCAGCCAAGTCGAGGGAGATTATTTCTAATTCCACAGTGCTGCAGATGCGGTCAGTAGCAACCGCAGGCCGGAAAGGAAACAAAGCAAAGTTGGGTGTAATCCATTCAAGTTCACACGTTTCACCAGGGACAGCCTCCAAGCCTTGAATACTTAGGTATGCATTTATCCATTTCTTTAATCAACCACTACTAACGCCTACTAAAGGCCAGACACTGCTCTAAGTACTTTACGGATATGAAATATCCTCTAACCTTTACACTCACCTACGCAGTGTGTATGATAATCAACCCCGTTTTACAGATCAGGAAACTGACACACAGAATGGTACAGTAACTTGCCCAAGTTCACACAGTCCGTAGGTGGCAGAGCCAGGACCCATTTGACAGAGTCTGGCTCCGGAGGCCACGTTCTGAATCACCACGCTCAGTCTCCAAAAACCTATAGAAAGCGCCAGCCTCAATCGGAAAGTTTGGTTTTCCCCACCCTACAGTCCCTACGCGGCCCCAGTCTCCAGGGCATTCTTTCAGCTCCTCTGACAGGCCCTACTCCTCCCTTGCCCTGTCCCAACACTCTCCCGCACAAGTCCTCCTTTTCTTTTAGGCATCTGCTCTCAGCTTCAACATCACTGCCTGAGTCACAAAGTCTAACAGGAAATGCCGTATTTCTCAACACTCAACACAGAATTGCTTTTACGTATCTCCTAGGTAATTGGTTGCTGCCTGTCTGTCCTTTCCAACCAGGCTGTGAGGGCCAGTACGTCAAACAACCTGTCAGTCTTGCTCACCAAGTGTCCAGGCCACTGAACACGCACCGACCAGAGGAAAGGAAGGACTTGTCCCAACGTCAACTCTCCAGACTTTCTGTGGAAGGAGGGAACGAACGGAGCACCCTCCAGCCTCACGCTTTCTTTGCCAGACTTTCAAGTGTGGGGCACATACCTGTGCTCACAACGCTCCCCGGACAGCCCCCACTGCACCCCTAACAGGTAGACTTCTGCACAGTCCCGGGCTTTGGAAAGCACTGGCTCTGCACACAAATATTATGTGGCCCTCGACAGGCCACTTCCCCTGAACCGGCCTGAGCTTCAGGGCCACAACAGGCTTCGTGAAAACCCCAACGGAACGTAGCCTCGAAAAGAGGGAGACCTGCACTCCTCAGAACGCCTCGAGACCAGTGTCCTTATCGACTTCGCGTCTGTCCTGCCAAGAAGCCGAGACCACGGGTGGCGCTTCAGCGCCCGACTCCCGGGCACCGCACGCCCAGGCTGGCCCCGTGCCCGGCACACACCGCCCGTTCCACGAACGCCTGAAGCGCACGAAGAGACCCCCTCGCTCCCCGCGCCGCACAGCTGTCCCGCGACCTGACGGGCACCTCTCGGCGCACAAGCCTATTCCTCAGGGGACACGCTCGCCTCCCACCAGCCCCCAGGCCCACGCCCCCCAGGTACCTCTCTCAGATGGCATCATCTTCGCGGGCGCCCTGGTCGTCCGTGTCCGGCGAGCAGGAAGAGCGGGAGCTGAAGGACGGCCTCCTCAGGCTAGCGGCCGTGGCCGCGGAGGGCCCGGGCTGCTTGCCCAGCGGGGACACGCAGCGGCTTCCACGGACGCCGGGGGAACGGACGAGCCCGGCCCGGGAGAGAGGCAGCACAGCGCGGCCGGACTCCGCCGGGCTCGGCTCTGGGCAGGCAGGCGCGGCTCGCCGACGCCTCCCACGCCTCCCAGGACGGCGGCCCGGCAGCCGCGCGCTCCTCTCCTCGCGCGCTGCGCGCCCGCGCCGCCGCCCAGACGCTGCCCGGCCGTTGCCCCGCCCCCCCTCTGGCGGTGGACTGCGGACAGCGACAGGGACACCCTCCTGGCACAACTCCTGCGGCCCCGCCCACACGCTTCGGACCTTCGCGGAGCGGCAAGGTGCGCTGACAGGGACGCAGGGTCCCCGCTACGCTCGCTCTCGGGGAACTGCAGCCTCCTCCCTCGGCTTTGACTTGAATGTCACACCCGAGACCACGCAACCCTCTACAAGAAAACATAGGCAGTGTGCTCTTTGACATCAGTCTGAGCAGCCTATTTTCAAGTACCACGTCTGACTGGGCAACGGAAACAAAATACAAAATGAACAAATGGGACTACATCAAAGTCAAAAAAAATCCTCTGCACCGCAAAGGAAACCATCCACAAAACCAAAACACAACCTAACAACTGGGAGAAGATTCTTGCAAACCGTGTATCGGATAAGGGGTTAATATCCAAAACACAGAAAGAACTCATCCATCTCAACAGCAAAAAAAATCAGCAACCCAATTAAAAAGGCGGGCCAAAGATCTGAGCAGTGATTTCTCCCAAGAAGGTATAGGGATGGCCAACAGGCATATGGAAAGGGACTCAACATCATTAGCGATCAGAGAAATGCAAATCACAACTACAAGGAGATGTCACCTTCCTCTGGTCAGAATGGCTCTAATTAACAAGACAAGAGACAAGTGTCGGAGAGGATGTGCAGAGAAGGGAATTCTCCTGCACTGCTGGTGGGAGGGAAGACTGGTGCAGTCACTATGGAAAGCAGGATGGAGTATCCTCAGAAAACTAAGAATACATCTACCTACCGTATGGAGGATCCAGCTAGCCCACTGCTGGCTATTCATCCAAAGAACTTGAAAACACCA
>NW_027221884.1:0-24091 GCF_041296265.1 Equus caballus | reverse complement strand
AATAAAATAAAATAAAATAAAATAAAATAAAATAAAAAAGTGTAGGAGCCTCAAGAGGCTAACAGGCTTTTGAAAAGTTATTCCAGGGAATTTTATGGCTTAGCTCAGGGCGGCAGACACCAGCCTGAGACACAGCTGTGACACAGCCACTAACTTCAACTCAACTATATTCCGACTGGAGGGAAATCAAAACTACTGTCATCATAATTGATTGAAGGCTGCACTTTGTGCCAGATCCTGTGCCGACTGCTTTGCACCAACTGTCTCATTTAATCCTCACATCCAAAAGGTAGGTTACCGTTATTCTCCCATTGTCAAGGTGAGGAGGCGGAAGCAGAAAGATGGCAATCTGCCTGGAATTCACAGAAGGATTCTCTAGGTAATGACATGACTTTTGGACAAGATTTCAAGGTTTAACACATTACAGTGCAGATGCAGATCCCAGTATCACAGAACGTGAAAAACACTGAGTCCCGCCAAATGTATTAAAACACTAACTATGGAGCCTCACAATCTCTTGGCCTGTTTTCTCAGATGAGGGAAAGCCCAGCGTGAAAAACCGTTGATGAGATGTCTGCAGAGGCGGACTACGTCTGGTCTTTAAAGCCGGAACTATCCCAGTAGATTCTGAGTCAGTGGGTCCAGAGTAGGCCTTGAGCGTCTCTGTTCTTTTCCAAAGCCCCACAGGCTACACTTCCGTGCCCTTGGAGTTGGGAAGTACAGTCATGCCCTACATCGGGACGTTTCAGTCAACAACGGGGGTCCATCAGATTAGTCCCACATGGCCTAGGTGTGTAGGAGGCTCTGCCATCCAGGTTTAGGAACTCCGTGGTGTCGGCACAGTCTCGAGATTGCCTGACCATGACACACTCCTCAGAACTTATCCCCACCGTTAAGCAAAGCATGACTATACTGCCTTGGATTCTCCACGGTCCCAGACCCTGCACTGTTTAGATGACTGCACACGCAGAGGGCACCTCGTCTGAGGCAGAGAGCAGCTGGAATCACAAAAGCTCTCGACAGAGAGTCAAGGAAAGGCGTGCTCTGCTTACACGACTCTCTACTTTTCCCTGGGTCTGAACCCTTTCATAGCTAATCCGCTTTTTTTAACCGAGCAGCTTTGCCAAAAAAAAAAAAAAGGTTACCAACAAACACTAAACAAACCAATATAAAGAATACATATTAAATAAGCCTAACCCTACTATACTACTGGCTTTTATTTCCCTGGATAATTTGGACAGCATTAGGTGGTTTTACTAAGAGCAGCCTCGTCGAGGGAGATTATTTCTAATTCCACAGTGCTGCAGATGCGGTCAGTAGCAACTGCAAGCTGCAAAGGAAACAAAACAAAGTTGGGTGTAATCCATTCAAGTTCACACGTTTCACCAGGGACAGCCTCCAAGCCTTTCATACTTAGGTATGCATTTACCCATTTCTTTAATCAACCACTACTAACGCCTACTAAAGGCCAGACACTGCTCTAAGTACTCTACGGATATGAAATATCCTCTCACCTTTACACTCACCTATGGAGTGTGTATGATAACCATCCCCGTTTTACAGATCAGGAAACTGACACACAGAATGGCACAGTAACTTGCCCAAGTTCACACAGCCCGTAGGTGGCAGAGCCAGGACCCATTTGACAGAGTCTGGCTCCAGAGGCCACGTTCTGAATCACCACGCTTAGTCTCCAAAAACCTAGAGAAAGCGCCAGCCTCAATGGAAAAGTTTTGTCTTCCCCACCCTACAGTCCCTACGCGGCGGCCCCAGTCTCCAGGGCATTCTTTCAGCTCCTCTGACAGGCCATCCTCCTCCCTTGCCCTGTCCCAACACTCTCCCGCACAAGTCCTCCTTGTCTTTTAGGCCTCTGCTCTCAGCTTCAACATCACTGCCTAAGTCACAAAGTCTAACAGTAAAATGCCGTATTTCTCAACACTCAACACGAAAGTGCCTTTACGTATCTCCTAGGTAATTGGTTGCTGCCTGTCTGTCCTTTCCAACCAGGCTGTGAGGTCCAGTACGTCAAACACCCTGTCAGTCTTGCTCACCAAGTGTCCAGGCCACCGAACACGCACCGACCAGAGGAAAGGAAGGACTTGTCCCAAAGTCAACTCTCCAGACTTTCTGTGCAAGGAGGGAACGAACGGAGCACCCTCCAGCCTCACGCTTTCTTTTCCAGACTTTCAAGTGTGGGGCACATACCTGTGCTCACAACGCTCCCCGGACAGCCCCCACTGCACCCCTAACAGGTAGACTTCTGCACAGTCAAGGGCTTTGGAAAGCACTGGCCTCTGCACACAAATATTACGTGGCCCTCGACAGGCCACTTCCCCTGAACCGGCCTGAGCTTCAGGCCCACAACAGGCTTCGTGAAAACCCCAACGGAACGTAGCCTCGAAAAGAGGGAGACCCGCACTCCTCAGAACGCCTCGAGACCAGCGTCCTTATCGACTTCGCGTCTGTCCTTCCAAGAAGCCGAGACCACGGGTGGCGCTTCAGCGCCCGACTCCCGGGCACCGCACGCCCAGGCTGGCCCCGTGCCCGGCACACACCGCCCGTTCCACGAACGCCTCAAGCGCACGAAGAGACCCCCCTCGCTCCCCGCGCCGCACAGCTGTCCCGCGACCTGACGGGCACCTCTCGGCGCACAAGCCTATTCCTCGGGGACACGCTCGCCTCCCACCAGCCCCCAGGCCCACGCCCCCCAGGTACCTCTCTCAGGTGGAATCCTCTTCGCAGGCGCCCTGGTCCTCCGTGTCCGGCGAGCAGGAAGAGCGGGAGCTGAAGGACGGCCTCCTCAGGCTAGCGGCCGTGGCTGTGGAGGGCCCGGGCTGCTGTGCCCAGCGGGGACGCGGAGCGGCGTCCACGGACGCCGGGGGAACGGACGAGCCCGGCCCGGGAGAGAGCAGCACAGCGCGGCCGGACTCCGCCGGGCTCGGCTCTGGGCAGGCAGGCGCGGCTCGCCGACGCCTCCCACGCCTCCCAGGACGGCGGCCCAGCAGCCGCGCGCTCCTCTCCTCTCCTCTCCTCGCCGCGCGCGCGCCGCCGCCCAGACGCTGCCCGGCCGTTGCCCCGCCCCCCCCCCCTCCGGCGGTGGACTGCGGACAGCGACGGGGACACCCTCCTGGGAGAACTCCTGCGGCCCCGCCCACACGCTTCGGACCTTCGCGCAGCGGGAAGGTGCGCTGACAGGGACGCAGGGTCCCCGCTACGCTCGCTCTCGGGGAACTGCAGCCTCCTCCCTCGGCTTTCACTTGAATGTCAGACCCGAAACCATGCAACGTCTACAAGCAAACATAGGCAGTGTGCTCTTTGACATCAGTCTTAGCAGCCTATTTTCAAGTACCACGTCTGACTGGGCAAGGGAAACAAAATACAAAATGAACAAACGGGACTACATCAAAGTCAAAAAACATCCTCTGCACCGCAAAGGAAACCATCCACAAAACCAAAACACAACCTAACAACTGGGAGAAGATTCTTGCAAACCGTATATCGGATAAGGGGTTAATATCCAAAACACAGAAAGAACTCATACATCTCAACAGCAAAAAAAATCAACAACCCAATTGAAAAGGCGGGCAAAAGATCTGAGCAGTGATTTCTCCAAAGAAGGTATACGGATGGCCAACAGGCATATGGAAAGGGACTCAACATCCTTAGCGATCAGAGAAATGCAAATCACAACTACAAGGAGATGTCACCTTACTCTGGTCAGAATGGCTCTAATTAACAAGACAAGAGACAAGTGTCGGAGAGGATGTGCAGAGAAGGGAACTCTCCTGCACTGCTGGTGGGAGGGCAGACTGGTGCAGCCACTATGGAAAGCAGTATGGAGTATCCTCAGAAAACTAAGAACACATCTACCATATGTATGATCCAGCTAGCCCACTGCTGGCTATTCATCCAAAGAACTTGAAAACACCAATGCAGAAAGACACATGCACCCCTGGGTTCACTGCAGCATTATTCACAACAGCCAAAACTTGGAAGCAACCTAGGTGCCCATCAAGGGAAGAATGGATAAAGAAGATGTGGTATGTATACACAATGGAATGCCACTCGGCCCTAAGAAATGATGAGATCCGCCCATTTGTGACAACTTCGATGGACCTTGAGGGTATTATGTGAAGTGAAATAAATCAGAGGGACAAAGTCAAACACCGTGTGATCTCACTCATAAGGAGAAGATAAAAACAACGACAAACGCGCACAGAGCAAAGGAGATTGCATTGGTGGTTACCATAGGGGGAGGGGGGAGGGGAGAGAGCCAAAGGGGCGATGAGGCTCACATGTGAGGTGACGGACTATCATTAGTTTTCGGGTGGTGAACACGATGTAATCTACACAGAATTCAAAATATATTACAACGTACATCTGAAAGCTATATCATCTTAGGATCCACTGTTACTGCAATAAAACAAAATAAAATAAAATAAAATAAAATAAAATAAAATAAAATAAAATAAAAAAGTGTAGGAGCCTCAAGAGGCTAACAGGCTTTTGAAAAGTTATTCCAGGGAATTTTATGGCTTAGCTCAGGGCGGCAGACACCAGCCTGAGACACAGCTGTGACACAGCCACTAACTTCAACTCAACTATATTCCGACTGGAGGGAAATCAAAACTACTGTCATCATAATTGATTGAAGGCTGCACTTTGTGCCAGATCCTGTGCCGACTGCTTTGCACCAACTGTCTCATTTAATCCTCACATCCAAAAGGTAGGTTACCGTTATTCTCCCCATTGTCAAGGTGAGGAGGCGGAAGCAGAAAGATGGCAATCTGCCTGGAATTCACAGAAGGATTCTCTAGGTAATGACATGACTTTTGGACAAGATTTCAAGGTTTAACACATTACAGTGCAGATGCAGATCCCAGTATCACAGAACGTGAAAAACACTGAGTCCCGCCAAATGTATTAAAACACTAACTATGGAGCCTCACAATCTCTTGGCCTGTTTTCTCAGATGAGGGAAAGCCCAGCGTGAAAAACCGTTGATGAGATGTCTGCAGAGGCGGACTACGTCTGGTCTTTAAAGCCGGGAACTATCCCAGTAGATTCTGAGTCAGTGGGTCCAGAGTAGGCCTTGAGCGTCTCTGTTCTTTTCCAAAGCCCCACAGGCTACACTTCCGTGCCCTTGGAGTTGGGAAGTACAGTCATGCCCTACATCGGGACGTTTCAGTCAACAACGGGGGTCCCATCAGATTAGTCCCACATGGCCTAGGTGTGTAGGAGGCTCTGCCATCCAGGTTTAGGAACTCCGTGGTGTCGGCACAGTCTCGAGATTGCCTGACCATGACACACTCCTCAGAACTTATCCCCACCGTTAAGCAAAGCATGACTATACTGCCTTGGATTCTCCACGGTCCCAGACCCTGCACTGTTTAGATGACTGCACACGCAGAGGGCACCTCGTCTGAGGCAGAGAGCAGCTGGAATCACAAAAGCTCTCGACAGAGAGTCAAGGAAAGGCGTGCTCTGCTTACACGACTCTCTACTTTTCCCTGGGTCTGAACCCTTTCATAGCTAATCTGCTTTTTTTAACCGAGCAGCTTTGCCAAAAAAAAAAAAAAAAAAAGGTTACCAACAAACACTAAACAAACCAATATAAAGAATACATATTAAATAAGCCTAACCCTACTATACTACTGGCTTTTATTTCCCTGGGATAATTTGGACAGCATTAGGTGGTTTTACTAAGAGCAGCCTCGTCGAGGGAGATTATTTCTAATTCCACAGTGCTGCAGATGCGGTCAGTAGCAACTGCAAGCTGCAAAGGAAACAAAACAAAGTTGGGTGTAATCCATTCAAGTTCACACGTTTCACCAGGGACAGCCTCCAAGCCTTTCATACTTAGGTATGCATTTACCCATTTCTTTAATCAACCACTACTAACGCCTACTAAAGGCCAGACACTGCTCTAAGTACTCTACGGATATGAAATATCCTCTCACCTTTACACTCACCTATGGAGTGTGTATGATAACCATCCCCGTTTTACAGATCAGGAAACTGACACACAGAATGGCACAGTAACTTGCCCAAGTTCACACAGCCCGTAGGTGGCAGAGCCAGGACCCATTTGACAGAGTCTGGCTCCAGAGGCCACGTTCTGAATCACCACGCTTAGTCTCCAAAAACCTAGAGAAAGCGCCAGCCTCAATGGAAAAGTTTTGTCTTCCCCACCCTACAGTCCCTACGCGGCGGCCCCAGTCTCCAGGGCATTCTTTCAGCTCCTCTGACAGGCCATCCTCCTCCCTTGCCCTGTCCCAACACTCTCCCGCACAAGTCCTCCTTGTCTTTTAGGCCTCTGCTCTCAGCTTCAACATCACTGCCTAAGTCACAAAGTCTAACAGTAAAATGCCGTATTTCTCAACACTCAACACGAAAGTGCCTTTACGTATCTCCTAGGTAATTGGTTGCTGCCTGTCTGTCCTTTCCAACCAGGCTGTGAGGTCCAGTACGTCAAACACCCTGTCAGTCTTGCTCACCAAGTGTCCAGGCCACCGAACACGCACCGACCAGAGGAAAGGAAGGACTTGTCCCAAAGTCAACTCTCCAGACTTTCTGTGCAAGGAGGGAACGAACGGAGCACCCTCCAGCCTCACGCTTTCTTTTCCAGACTTTCAAGTGTGGGGCACATACCTGTGCTCACAACGCTCCCCGGACAGCCCCCACTGCACCCCTAACAGGTAGACTTCTGCACAGTCAAGGGCTTTGGAAAGCACTGGCCTCTGCACACAAATATTACGTGGCCCTCGACAGGCCACTTCCCCTGAACCGGCCTGAGCTTCAGGCCCACAACAGGCTTCGTGAAAACCCCAACGGAACGTAGCCTCGAAAAGAGGGAGACCCGCACTCCTCAGAACGCCTCGAGACCAGCGTCCTTATCGACTTCGCGTCTGTCCTTCCAAGAAGCCGAGACCACGGGTGGCGCTTCAGCGCCCGACTCCCGGGCACCGCACGCCCAGGCTGGCCCCGTGCCCGGCACACACCACCCGTTCCACGAACGCCTCAAGCGCACGAAGAGACCCCCCTCGCTCCCCGCGCCGCACAGCTGTCCCGCGACCTGACGGGCACCTCTCGGCGCACAAGCCTATTCCTCGGGGACACGCTCGCCTCCCACCAGCCCCCAGGCCCACGCCCCCCAGGTACCTCTCTCAGGTGGAATCCTCTTCGCAGGCGCCCTGGTCCTCCGTGTCCGGCGAGCAGGAAGAGCGGGAGCTGAAGGACGGCCTCCTCAGGCTAGCGGCCGTGGCTGTGGAGGGCCCGGGCTGCTGTGCCCAGCGGGGACGCGGAGCGGCGTCCACGGACGCCGGGGGAACGGACGAGCCCGGCCCGGGAGAGAGCAGCACAGCGCGGCCGGACTCCGCCGGGCTCGGCTCTGGGCAGGCAGGCGCGGCTCGCCGACGCCTCCCACGCCTCCCAGGACGGCGGCCCAGCAGCCGCGCGCTCCTCTCCTCTCCTCTCCTCGCGCGCGCGCGCCGCCGCCCAGACGCTGCCCGGCCGTTGCCCCGCCCCCCCCCCCCTCCGGCGGTGGACTGCAGACAGCGACGGGGACACCCTCCTGGGAGAACTCCTGCGGCCCCGCCCACACGCTTCGGACCTTCGCGCAGCGGGAAGGTGCGCTGACAGGGACGCAGGGTCCCCGCTACGCTCGCTCTCGGGGAACTGCAGCCTCCTCCCTCGGCTTTCACTTGAATGTCAGACCCGAAACCATGCAACGTCTACAAGCAAACATAGGCAGTGTGCTCTTTGACATCAGTCTTAGCAGCCTATTTTCAAGTACCACGTCTGACTGGGCAAGGGAAACAAAATACAAAATGAACAAACGGGACTACATCAAAGTCAAAAAACATCCTCTGCACCGCAAAGGAAACCATCCACAAAACCAAAACACAACCTAACAACTGGGAGAAGATTCTTGCAAACCGTATATCGGATAAGGGGTTAATATCCAAAACACAGAAAGAACTCATACATCTCAACAGCAAAAAAAATCAACAACCCAATTGAAAAGGCGGGCAAAAGATCTGAGCAGTGATTTCTCCAAAGAAGGTATACGGATGGCCAACAGGCATATGGAAAGGGACTCAACATCCTTAGCGATCAGAGAAATGCAAATCACAACTACAAGGAGATGTCACCTTACTCTGGTCAGAATGGCTCTAATTAACAAGACAAGAGACAAGTGTCGGAGAGGATGTGCAGAGAAGGGAACTCTCCTGCACTGCTGGTGGGAGGGCAGACTGGTGCAGCCACTATGGAAAGCAGTATGGAGTATCCTCAGAAAACTAAGAACACATCTACCATATGTATGATCCAGCTAGCCCACTGCTGGCTATTCATCCAAAGAACTTGAAAACACCAATGCAGAAAGACACATGCACCCCTGGGTTCACTGCAGCATTATTCACAACAGCCAAAACTTGGAAGCAACCTAGGTGCCCATCAAGGGAAGAATGGATAAAGAAGATGTGGTATGTATACACAATGGAATGCCACTCGGCCCTAAGAAATGATGAGATCCGCCCATTTGTGACAACTTCGATGGACCTTGAGGGTATTATGTGAAGTGAAATAAATCAGAGGGACAAAGTCAAACACCGTGTGATCTCACTCATAAGGAGAAGATAAAAACAACGACAAACGCGCACAGAGCAAAGGAGATTGCATTGGTGGTTACCATAGGGGGAGGGGGGAGGGGAGAGAGCCAAAGGGGCGATGAGGCTCACATGTGAGGTGACGGACTATCATTAGTTTTCGGGTGGTGAACACGATGTAATCTACACAGAATTCAAAATATATTACAACGTACATCTGAAAGCTATATCATCTTAGGATCCACTGTTACTGCAATAAAACAAAATAAAATAAAATAAAATAAAATAAAATAAAATAAAATAAAATAAAAAAGTGTAGGAGCCTCAAGAGGCTAACAGGCTTTTGAAAAGTTATTCCAGGGAATTTTATGGCTTAGCTCAGGGCGGCAGACACCAGCCTGAGACACAGCTGTGACACAGCCACTAACTTCAACTCAACTATATTCCGACTGGAGGGAAATCAAAACTACTGTCATCATAATTGATTGAAGGCTGCACTTTGTGCCAGATCCTGTGCCGACTGCTTTGCACCAACTGTCTCATTTAATCCTCACATCCAAAAGGTAGGTTACCGTTATTCTCCCCATTGTCAAGGTGAGGAGGCGGAAGCAGAAAGATGGCAATCTGCCTGGAATTCACAGAAGGATTCTCTAGGTAATGACATGACTTTTGGACAAGATTTCAAGGTTTAACACATTACAGTGCAGATGCAGATCCCAGTATCACAGAACGTGAAAAACACTGAGTCCCGCCAAATGTATTAAAACACTAACTATGGAGCCTCACAATCTCTTGGCCTGTTTTCTCAGATGAGGGAAAGCCCAGCGTGAAAAACCGTTGATGAGATGTCTGCAGAGGCGGACTACGTCTGGTCTTTAAAGCCGGGAACTATCCCAGTAGATTCTGAGTCAGTGGGTCCAGAGTAGGCCTTGAGCGTCTCTGTTCTTTTCCAAAGCCCCACAGGCTACACTTCCGTGCCCTTGGAGTTGGGAAGTACAGTCATGCCCTACATCGGGACGTTTCAGTCAACAACGGGGGTCCCATCAGATTAGTCCCACATGGCCTAGGTGTGTAGGAGGCTCTGCCATCCAGGTTTAGGAACTCCGTGGTGTCGGCACAGTCTCGAGATTGCCTGACCATGACACACTCCTCAGAACTTATCCCCACCGTTAAGCAAAGCATGACTATACTGCCTTGGATTCTCCACGGTCCCAGACCCTGCACTGTTTAGATGACTGCACACGCAGAGGGCACCTCGTCTGAGGCAGAGAGCAGCTGGAATCACAAAAGCTCTCGACAGAGAGTCAAGGAAAGGCGTGCTCTGCTTACACGACTCTCTACTTTTCCCTGGGTCTGAACCCTTTCATAGCTAATCTGCTTTTTTTAACCGAGCAGCTTTGCCAAAAAAAAAAAAAAAAAAAAAAAAAGGTTACCAACAAACACTAAACAAACCAATATAAAGAATACATATTAAATAAGCCTAACCCTACTATACTACTGGCTTTTATTTCCCTGGGATAATTTGGACAGCATTAGGTGGTTTTACTAAGAGCAGCCTCGTCGAGGGAGATTATTTCTAATTCCACAGTGCTGCAGATGCGGTCAGTAGCAACTGCAAGCTGCAAAGGAAACAAAACAAAGTTGGGTGTAATCCATTCAAGTTCACACGTTTCACCAGGGACAGCCTCCAAGCCTTTCATACTTAGGTATGCATTTACCCATTTCTTTAATCAACCACTACTAACGCCTACTAAAGGCCAGACACTGCTCTAAGTACTCTACGGATATGAAATATCCTCTCACCTTTACACTCACCTATGGAGTGTGTATGATAACCATCCCCGTTTTACAGATCAGGAAACTGACACACAGAATGGCACAGTAACTTGCCCAAGTTCACACAGCCCGTAGGTGGCAGAGCCAGGACCCATTTGACAGAGTCTGGCTCCAGAGGCCACGTTCTGAATCACCACGCTTAGTCTCCAAAAACCTAGAGAAAGCGCCAGCCTCAATGGAAAAGTTTTGTCTTCCCCACCCTACAGTCCCTACGCGGCGGCCCCAGTCTCCAGGGCATTCTTTCAGCTCCTCTGACAGGCCATCCTCCTCCCTTGCCCTGTCCCAACACTCTCCCGCACAAGTCCTCCTTGTCTTTTAGGCCTCTGCTCTCAGCTTCAACATCACTGCCTAAGTCACAAAGTCTAACAGTAAAATGCCGTATTTCTCAACACTCAACATGAAAGTGCCTTTACGTATCTCCTAGGTAATTGGTTGCTGCCTGTCTGTCCTTTCCAACCAGGCTGTGAGGTCCAGTACGTCAAACACCCTGTCAGTCTTGCTCACCAAGTGTCCAGGCCACCGAACACGCACCGACCAGAGGAAAGGAAGGACTTGTCCCAAAGTCAACTCTCCAGACTTTCTGTGCAAGGAGGGAACGAACGGAGCACCCTCCAGCCTCACGCTTTCTTTTCCAGACTTTCAAGTGTGGGGCACATACCTGTGCTCACAACGCTCCCCGGACAGCCCCCACTGCACCCCTAACAGGTAGACTTCTGCACAGTCAAGGGCTTTGGAAAGCACTGGCCTCTGCACACAAATATTACGTGGCCCTCGACAGGCCACTTCCCCTGAACCGGCCTGAGCTTCAGGCCCACAACAGGCTTCGTGAAAACCCCAACGGAACGTAGCCTCGAAAAGAGGGAGACCCGCACTCCTCAGAACGCCTCGAGACCAGTGTCCTTATCGACTTCGCGTCTGTCCTTCCAAGAAGCCGAGACCACGGGTGGCGCTTCAGCGCCCGACTCCCGGGCACCGCACGCCCAGGCTGGCCCCGTGCCCGGCACACACCGCCCGTTCCACGAACGCCTCAAGCGCACGAAGAGACCCCCCTCGCTCCCCGCGCCGCACAGCTGTCCCGCGACCTGACGGGCACCTCTCGGCGCACAAGCCTATTCCTCGGGGACACGCTCGCCTCCCACCAGCCCCCAGGCCCACGCCCCCCAGGTACCTCTCTCAGATGGAATCCTCTTCGCAGGCGCCCTGGTCCTCCGTGTCCGGCGAGCAGGAAGAGCGGGAGCTGAAGGACGGCCTCCTCAGGCTAGCGGCCGTGGCTGTGGAGGGCCCGGGCTGCTGTGCCCAGCGGGGACGCGGAGCGGCGTCCACGGACGCCGGGGGAACGGACGAGCCCGGCCCGGGAGAGAGCAGCACAGCGCGGCCGGACTCCGCCGGGCTCGGCTCTGGGCAGGCAGGCGCGGCTCGCCGACGCCTCCCACGCCTCCCAGGACGGCGGCCCAGCAGCCGCGCGCTCCTCTCCTCTCCTCTCCTCGCGCGCGCGCGCCGCCGCCCAGACGCTGCCCGGCCGTTGCCCCGCCCCCCCCCCCTCCGGCGGTGGACTGCGGACAGCGACGGGGACACCCTCCTGGGAGAACTCCTGCGGCCCCGCCCACACGCTTCGGACCTTCGCGCAGCGGGAAGGTGCGCTGACAGGGACGCAGGGTCCCCGCTACGCTCGCTCTCGGGGAACTGCAGCCTCCTCCCTCGGCTTTCACTTGAATGTCAGACCCGAAACCATGCAACGTCTACAAGCAAACATAGGCAGTGTGCTCTTTGACATCAGTCTTAGCAGCCTATTTTCAAGTACCACGTCTGACTGGGCAAGGGAAACAAAATACAAAATGAACAAACGGGACTACATCAAAGTCAAAAAACATCCTCTGCACCGCAAAGGAAACCATCCACAAAACCAAAACACAACCTAACAACTGAGAGAAGATTCTTGCAAACCGTATATCGGATAAGGGGTTAATATCCAAAACACAGAAAGAACTCATACATCTCAACAGCAAAAAAAATCAACAACCCAATTGAAAAGGCGGGCAAAAGATCTGAGCAGTGATTTCTCCAAAGAAGGTATACGGATGGCCAACAGGCATATGGAAAGGGGCTCAACATCCTTAGCGATCAGAGAAATGCAAATCACAACTACAAGGAGATGTCACCTTACTCTGGTCAGAATGGCTCTAATTAACAAGACAAGAGACAAGTGTCGGAGAGGATGTGCAGAGAAGGGAACTCTCCTGCACTGCTGGTGGGAGGGCAGACTGGTGCAGCCACTATGGAAAGCAGTATGGAGTATCCTCAGAAAACTAAGAACACATCTACCATATGTATGATCCAGCTAGCCCACTGCTGCCTATTCATCCAAAGAACTTGAAAACACCAATGCAGAAAGACACATGCACCCCTAGGTTCACTGCAGCATTATTCACAACAGCCAAAACTTGGAAGCAACCTAGGTGCCCATCAAGGGAAGAATGGATAAAGAAGATGTGGTATGTATACACAATGGAATGCCACTCAGCCCTAAGAAATGATGAGATCCGCCCATTTGTGACAACTTCGATGGACCTTGAGGGTATTATGTGAAGTGAAATAAATCAGAGGGACAAAGTCAAACACCGTGTGATCTCACTCATAAGGAGAAGATAAAAACAACGACAAACGCGCACAGAGCAAAGGAGATTGCATTGGTGGTTACCATAGGGGGAGGGGGGAGGGGAGAGAGCCAAAGGGGCGATGAGGCTCACATGTGAGGTGACGGACTATCATTAGTTTTCGGGTGGTGAACACGATGTAATCTACACAGAATTCAAAATATATTACAACGTACATCTGAAAGCTATATCATCTTAGGATCCACTGTTACTGCAATAAAATAAAATAAAATAAAATAAAATAAAAAAGTGTAGGAGCCTCAAGAGGCTAACAGGCTTTTGAAAAGTTATTCCAGGGAATTTTATGGCTTAGCTCAGGGCGGCAGACACCAGCCTGAGACACAGCTGTGACACAGCCACTAACTTCAACTCAACTATATTCCGACTGGAGGGAAATCAAAACTACTGTCATCATAATTGATTGAAGGCTGCACTTTGTGCCAGATCCTGTGCCGACTGCTTTGCACCAACTGTCTCATTTAATCCTCACATCCAAAAGGTAGGTTACCGTTATTCTCCCCATTGTCAAGGTGAGGAGGCGGAAGCAGAAAGATGGCAATCTGCCTGGAATTCACAGAAGGATTCTCTAGGTAATGACATGACTTTTGGACAAGATTTCAAGGTTTAACACATTACAGTGCAGATGCAGATCCCAGTATCACAGAACGTGAAAAACACTGAGTCCCGCCAAATGTATTAAAACACTAACTATGGAGCCTCACAATCTCTTGGCCTGTTTTCTCAGATGAGGGAAAGCCCAGCGTGAAAAACCGTTGATGGCATGTCTGCAGAGGCGGACTACGTCTGGTCTTTAAAGCCGGGAACTATCCCAGTAGATTCTGAGTCAGTGGGTCCAGAGTAGGCCTTGAGCGTCTCTGTTCTTTTCCAAAGCCCCACAGGCTACACTTCCGTGCCCTTGGAGTTGGGAAGTACAGTCATGCCCTACATCGGGACGTTTCAGTCAACAACGGGGGTCCCATCAGATTAGTCCCACATGGCCTAGGTGTGTAGGAGGCTCTGCCATCCAGGTTTAGGAACTCCGTGGTGTCGGCACAGTCTCGAGATTGCCTGACCATGACACACTCCTCAGAACTTATCCCCACCGTTAAGCAAAGCATGACTATACTGCCTTGGATTCTCCACGGTCCCAGACCCTGCACTGTTTAGATGACTGCACACGCAGAGGGCACCTCGTCTGAGGCAGAGAGCAGCTGGAATCACAAAAGCTCTCGACAGAGAGTCAAGGAAAGGCGTGCTCTGCTTACACGACTCTCTACTTTTCCCTGGGTCTGAACCCTTTCATAGCTAATCTGCTTTTTTTAACCGAGCAGCTTTGCCAAAAAAAAAAAAAAAAAAAAAAAAGGTTACCAACAAACACTAAACAAACCAATATAAAGAATACATATTAAATAAGCCTAACCCTACTATACTACTGGCTTTTATTTCCCTGGGATAATTTGGACAGCATTAGGTGGTTTTACTAAGAGCAGCCTCGTCGAGGGAGATTATTTCTAATTCCACAGTGCTGCAGATGCGGTCAGTAGCAACTGCAAGCTGCAAAGGAAACAAAACAAAGTTGGGTGTAATCCATTCAAGTTCACACGTTTCACCAGGGACAGCCTCCAAGCCTTTCATACTTAGGTATGCATTTACCCATTTCTTTAATCAACCACTACTAACGCCTACTAAAGGCCAGACACTGCTCTAAGTACTCTACGGATATGAAATATCCTCTCACCTTTACACTCACCTATGGAGTGTGTATGATAACCATCCCCGTTTTACAGATCAGGAAACTGACACACAGAATGGCACAGTAACTTGCCCAAGTTCACACAGCCCGTAGGTGGCAGAGCCAGGACCCATTTGACAGAGTCTGGCTCCAGAGGCCACGTTCTGAATCACCACGCTTAGTCTCCAAAAACCTAGAGAAAGCGCCAGCCTCAATGGAAAAGTTTTGTCTTCCCCACCCTACAGTCCCTACGCGGCGGCCCCAGTCTCCAGGGCATTCTTTCAGCTCCTCTGACAGGCCATCCTCCTCCCTTGCCCTGTCCCAACACTCTCCCGCACAAGTCCTCCTTGTCTTTTAGGCCTCTGCTCTCAGCTTCAACATCACTGCCTAAGTCACAAAGTCTAACAGTAAAATGCCGTATTTCTCAACACTCAACACGAAAGTGCCTTTACGTATCTCCTAGGTAATTGGTTGCTGCCTGTCTGTCCTTTCCAACCAGGCTGTGAGGTCCAGTACGTCAAACACCCTGTCAGTCTTGCTCACCAAGTGTCCAGGCCACCGAACACGCACCGACCAGAGGAAAGGAAGGACTTGTCCCAAAGTCAACTCTCCAGACTTTCTGTGCAAGGAGGGAACGAACGGAGCACCCTCCAGCCTCACGCTTTCTTTTCCAGACTTTCAAGTGTGGGGCACATACCTGTGCTCACAACGCTCCCCGGACAGCCCCCACTGCACCCCTAACAGGTAGACTTCTGCACAGTCAAGGGCTTTGGAAAGCACTGGCCTCTGCACACAAATATTACGTGGCCCTCGACAGGCCACTTCCCCTGAACCGGCCTGAGCTTCAGGCCCACAACAGGCTTCGTGAAAACCCCAACGGAACGTAGCCTCGAAAAGAGGGAGACCCGCACTCCTCAGAACGCCTCGAGACCAGCGTCCTTATCGACTTCGCGTCTGTCCTTCCAAGAAACCGAGACCACGGGTGGCGCTTCAGCGCCCGACTCCCGGGCACCGCACGCCCAGGCTGGCCCCGTGCCCGGCACACACCGCCCGTTCCACGAACGCCTCAAGCGCACGAAGAGACCCCCCTCGCTCCCCGCGCCGCACAGCTGTCCCGCGACCTGACGGGCACCTCTCGGCGCACAAGCCTATTCCTCAGGGACACGCTCGCCTCCCACCAGCCCCCAGGCCCACGCCCCCCAGGTACCTCTCTCAGGTGGAATCCTCTTCGCAGGCGCCCTGGTCCTCCGTGTCCGGCGAGCAGGAAGAGCGGGAGCTGAAGGACGGCCTCCTCAGGCTAGCGGCCGTGGCTGTGGAGGGCCCGGGCTGCTGTGCCCAGCGGGGACGCGGAGCGGCGTCCACGGACGCCGGGGGAACGGACGAGCCCGGCCCGGGAGAGAGCAGCACAGCGCGGCCGGACTCCGCCGGGCTCGGCTCTGGGCAGGCAGGCGCGGCTCGCCGACGCCTCCCACGCCTCCCAGGACGGCGGCCCAGCAGCCGCGCGCTCCTCTCCTCTCCTCTCCTCGCGCGCGCGCGCCGCCGCCCAGACGCTGCCCGGCCGTTGCCCCGCCCCCCCCCTCCGGTGGTGGACTGCGGACAGCGACGGGGACACCCTCCTGGGAGAACTCCTGCGGCCCCGCCCACACGCTTCGGACCTTCGCGCAGCGGGAAGGTGCGCTGACAGGGACGCAGGGTCCCCGCTACGCTCGCTCTCGGGGAACTGCAGCCTCCTCCCTCGGCTTTCACTTGAATGTCAGACCCGAAACCATGCAACGTCTACAAGCAAACATAGGCAGTGTGCTCTTTGACATCAGTCTTAGCAGCCTATTTTCAAGTACCACGTCTGACTGGGCAAGGGAAACAAAATACAAAATGAACAAACGGGACTACATCAAAGTCAAAAAACATCCTCTGCACCGCAAAGGAAACCATCCACAAAACCAAAACACAACCTAACAACTGGGAGAAGATTCTTGCAAACCGTATATCGGATAAGGGGTTAATATCCAAAACACAGAAAGAACTCATACATCTCAACAGCAAAAAAAATCAACAACCCAATTGAAAAGGCGGGCAAAAGATCTGAGCAGTGATTTCTCCAAAGAAGGTATACGGATGGCCAACAGGCATATGGAAAGGGACTCAACATCCTTAGCGATCAGAGAAATGCAAATCACAACTACAAGGAGATGTCACCTTACTCTGGTCAGAATGGCTCTAATTAACAAGACAAGAGACAAGTGTCGGAGAGGATGTGCAGAGAAGGGAACTCTCCTGCACTGCTGGTGGGAGGGCAGACTGGTGCAGCCACTATGGAAAGCAGGATGGAGTATCCTCAGAAAACTAAGAACACATCTACCATATGTATGATCCAGCTAGCCCACTGCTGGCTATTCATCCAAAGAACTTGAAAACACCAATGCAGAAAGACACATGCACCCCTGGGTTCACTGCAGCATTATTCACAACAGCCAAAACTTGGAAGCAACCTAGGTGCCCATCAAGGGAAGAATGGATAAAGAAGATGTGGTATGTATACACAATGGAATGCCACTCGGCCCTAAGAAATGATGAGATCCGCCCATTTGTGACAACTTCGATGGACCTTGAGGGTATTATGTGAAGTGAAATAAATCAGAGGGACAAAGTCAAACACCGTGTGATCTCACTCATAAGGAGAAGATAAAAACAACGACAAACGCGCACAGAGCAAAGGAGATTGCATTGGTGGTTACCATAGGGGGAGGGGGGAGGGGAGAGAGCCAAAGGGGCGATGAGGCTCACATGTGAGGTGACGGACTATCATTAGTTTTCGGGTGGTGAACACGATGTAATCTACACAGAATTCAAAATATATTACAACGTACATCTGAAAGCTATATCATCTTAGGATCCACTGTTACTGCAATAAAATAAAATAAAATAAAATAAAATAAAATGAAATAAAATTAAAAATTGTAGGAGCCTCAAGAGGCTAACAGGCTTTTGAAAAGTTATTCCAGGGAATTTTATGGCTTAGCTCAGGGCGGCAGACACCAGCCTGAGACACAGCTGTGACACAGCCACTAACTTCAACTCAACTATATTCCGACTGGAGGGAAATCAAAACTACTGTCATCATAATTGATTGAAGGCTGCACTTTGTGCCAGATCCTGTGCCGACTGCTTTGCACCAACTGTCTCATTTAATCCTCACATCCAAAAGGTAGGTTACCGTTATTCTCCCCATTGTCAAGGTGAGGAGGCGGAAGCAGAAAGATGGCAATCTGCCTGGAATTCACAGAAGGATTCTCTAGGTAATGACATGACTTTTGGACAAGATTTCAAGGTTTAACACATTACAGTGCAGATGCAGATCCCAGTATCACAGAACGTGAAAAACACTGAGTCCCGCCAAATGTATTAAAACACTAACTATGGAGCCTCACAATCTCTTGGCCTGTTTTCTCAGATGAGGGAAAGCCCAGCGTGAAAAACCGTTGATGGCATGTCTGCAGAGGCGGACTACGTCTGGTCTTTAAAGCCGGGAACTATCCCAGTAGATTCTGAGTCAGTGGGTCCAGAGTAGGCCTTGAGCGTCTCTGTTCTTTTCCAAAGCCCCACAGGCTACACTTCCGTGCCCTTGGAGTTGGGAAGTACAGTCATGCCCTACATCGGGACGTTTCAGTCAACAACGGGGGTCCCATCAGATTAGTCCCACATGGCCTAGGTGTGTAGGAGGCTCTGCCATCCAGGTTTAGGAACTCCGTGGTGTCGGCACAGTCTCGAGATTGCCTGACCATGACACACTCCTCAGAACTTATCCCCACCGTTAAGCAAAGCATGACTATACTGCCTTGGATTCTCCACGGTCCCAGACCCTGCACTGTTTAGATGACTGCACACGCAGAGGGCACCTCGTCTGAGGCAGAGAGCAGCTGGAATCACAAAAGCTCTCGACAGAGAGTCAAGGAAAGGCGTGCTCTGCTTACACGACTCTCTACTTTTCCCTGGGTCTGAACCCTTTCATAGCTAATCCGCTTTTTTTCACCGAGCAGCTTTGCCAAAAAAAAAAAAAAAAAAAAAAAAAAAAAAAGGTTACCAACAAACACTAAACAAACCAATATAAAGAATACATATTAAATAAGCCTAACCCTACTATACTACTGGCTTTTATTTCCCTGGGATAATTTGGACAGCATTAGGTGGTTTTACTAAGAGCAGCCTCGTCGAGGGAGATTATTTCTAATTCCACAGTGCTGCAGATGCGGTCAGTAGCAACTGCAAGCTGCAAAGGAAACAAAACAAAGTTGGGTGTAATCCATTCAAGTTCACACGTTTCACCAGGGACAGCCTCCAAGCCTTTCATACTTAGGTATGCATTTACCCATTTCTTTAATCAACCACTACTAACGCCTACTAAAGGCCAGACACTGCTCTAAGTACTCTACGGATATGAAATATCCTCTCACCTTTACACTCACCTATGGAGTGTGTATGATAACCATCCCCGTTTTACAGATCAGGAAACTGACACACAGAATGGCACAGTAACTTGCCCAAGTTCACACAGCCCGTAGGTGGCAGAGCCAGGACCCATTTGACAGAGTCTGGCTCCAGAGGCCACGTTCTGAATCACCACGCTTAGTCTCCAAAAACCTAGAGAAAGCGCCAGCCTCAATGGAAAAGTTTTGTCTTCCCCACCCTACAGTCCCTACGCGGCGGCCCCAGTCTCCAGGGCATTCTTTCAGCTCCTCTGACAGGCCATCCTCCTCCCTTGCCCTGTCCCAACACTCTCCCGCACAAGTCCTCCTTGTCTTTTAGGCCTCTGCTCTCAGCTTCAACATCACTGCCTAAGTCACAAAGTCTAACAGTAAAATGCCGTATTTCTCAACACTCAACACGAAAGTGCCTTTACGTATCTCCTAGGTAATTGGTTGCTGCCTGTCTGTCCTTTCCAACCAGGCTGTGAGGTCCAGTACGTCAAACACCCTGTCAGTCTTGCTCACCAAGTGTCCAGGCCACCGAACACGCACCGACCAGAGGAAAGGAAGGACTTGTCCCAAAGTCAACTCTCCAGACTTTCTGTGCAAGGAGGGAACGAACGGAGCACCCTCCAGCCTCACGCTTTCTTTTCCAGACTTTCAAGTGTGGGGCACATACCTGTGCTCACAACGCTCCCCGGACAGCCCCCACTGCACCCCTAACAGGTAGACTTCTGCACAGTCAAGGGCTTTGGAAAGCACTGGCCTCTGCACACAAATATTACGTGGCCCTCGACAGGCCACTTCCCCTGAACCGGCCTGAGCTTCAGGCCCACAACAGGCTTCGTGAAAACCCCAACGGAACGTAGCCTCGAAAAGAGGGAGACCCGCACTCCTCAGAACGCCTCGAGACCAGCGTCCTTATCGACTTCGCGTCTGTCCTTCCAAGAAGCCGAGACCACGGGTGGCGCTTCAGCGCCCGACTCCCGGGCACCGCACGCCCAGGCTGGCCCCGTGCCCGGCACACACCGCCCGTTCCACGAACGCCTCAAGCGCACGAAGAGACCCCCCTCGCTCCCCGCGCCGCACAGCTGTCCCGCGACCTGACGGGCACCTCTCGGCGCACAAGCCTATTCCTCGGGGACACGCTCGCCTCCCACCAGCCCCCAGGCCCACGCCCCCCAGGTACCTCTCTCAGGTGGAATCCTCTTCGCAGGCGCCCTGGTCCTCCGTGTCCGGCGAGCAGGAAGAGCGGGAGCTGAAGGACGGCCTCCTCAGGCTAGCGGCCGTGGCTGTGGAGGGCCCGGGCTGCTGTGCCCAGCGGGGACGCGGAGCGGCGTCCACGGACGCCGGGGGAACGGACGAGCCCGGCCCGGGAGAGAGCAGCACAGCGCGGCCGGACTCCGCCGGGCTCGGCTCTGGGCAGGCAGGCGCGGCTCGCCGACGCCTCCCACGCCTCCCAGGACGGCGGCCCAGCAGCCGCGCGCTCCTCTCCTCTCCTCTCCTCGCGCGCGCGCGCCGCCGCCCAGACGCTGCCCGGCCGTTGCCCCGCCCCCCCCCCCTCCGGCGGTGGACTGCGGACAGCGACGGGGACACCCTCCTGGGAGAACTCCTGCGGCCCCGCCCACACGCTTCGGACCTTCGCGCAGCGGGAAGGTGCGCTGACAGGGACGCAGGGTCCCCGCTACGCTCGCTCTCGGGGAACTGCAGCCTCCTCCCTCGGCTTTCACTTGAATGTCAGACCCGAAACCATGCAACGTCTACAAGCAAACATAGGCAGTGTGCTCTTTGACATCAGTCTTAGCAGCCTATTTTCAAGTACCACGTCTGACTGGGCAAGGGAAACAAAATACAAAATGAACAAACGGGACTACATCAAAGTCAAAAAACATCCTCTGCACCGCAAAGGAAACCATCCACAAAACCAAAACACAACCTAACAACTGGGAGAAGATTCTTGCAAACCGTATATCGGATAAGGGGTTAATATCCAAAACACAGAAAGAACTCATACATCTCAACAGCAAAAAAAATCAACAACCCAATTGAAAAGGCGGGCAAAAGATCTGAGCAGTGATTTCTCCAAAGAAGGTATACGGATGGCCAACAGGCATATGGAAAGGGACTCAACATCCTTAGCGATCAGAGAAATGCAAATCACAACTACAAGGAGATGTCACCTTACTCTGGTCAGAATGGCTCTAATTAACAAGACAAGAGACAAGTGTCGGAGAGGATGTGCAGAGAAGGGAACTCTCCTGCACTGCTGGTGGGAGGGCAGACTGGTGCAGCCACTATGGAAAGCAGTATGGAGTATCCTCAGAAAACTAAGAACACATCTACCATATGTATGATCCAGCTAGCCCACTGCTGGCTATTCATCCAAAGAACTTGAAAACACCAATGCAGAAAGACACATGCACCCCTGGGTTCACTGCAGCATTATTCACAACAGCCAAAACTTGGAAGCAACCTAGGTGCCCATCAAGGGAAGAATGGATAAAGAAGATGTGGTATGTATACACAATGGAATGCCACTCGGCCCTAAGAAATGATGAGATCCGCCCATTTGTGACAACTTCGATGGACCTTGAGGGTATTATGTGAAGTGAAATAAATCAGAGGGACAAAGTCAAACACCGTGTGATCTCACTCATAAGGAGAAGATAAAAACAACGACAAACGCGCACAGAGCAAAGGAGATTGCATTGGTGGTTACCATAGGGGGAGGGGGGAGGGGAGAGAGCCAAAGGGGCGATGAGGCTCACATGTGAGGTGACGGACTATCATTAGTTTTCGGGTGGTGAACACGATGTAATCTACACAGAATTCAAAATATATTACAACGTACATCTGAAAGCTATATCATCTTAGGATCCACTGTTACTGCAATAAAACAAAATAAAATAAAATAAAATAAAATAAAATAAAATAAAATAAAATAAAAAAGTGTAGGAGCCTCAAGAGGCTAACAGGCTTTTGAAAAGTTATTCCAGGGAATTTTATGGCTTAGCTCAGGGCGGCAGACACCAGCCTGAGACACAGCTGTGACACAGCCACTAACTTCAACTCAACTATATTCCGACTGGAGGGAAATCAAAACTACTGTCATCATAATTGATTGAAGGCTGCACTTTGTGCCAGATCCTGTGCCGACTGCTTTGCACCAACTGTCTCATTTAATCCTCACATCCAAAAGGTAGGTTACCGTTATTCTCCCCATTGTCAAGGTGAGGAGGCGGAAGCAGAAAGATGGCAATCTGCCTGGAATTCACAGAAGGATTCTCTAGGTAATGACATGACTTTTGGACAAGATTTCAAGGTTTAACACATTACAGTGCAGATGCAGATCCCAGTATCACAGAACGTGAAAAACACTGAGTCCCGCCAAATGTATTAAAACACTAACTATGGAGCCTCACAATCTCTTGGCCTGTTTTCTCAGATGAGGGAAAGCCCAGCGTGAAAAAACCGTTGATAGGCATGTCTGCAGAGGCGGACTACGTCTGGTCTTTAAGCCGGGAACTATCCCAGTAGATTCTGAGTCAGTGGGTCCAGAGTAGGCCTTGAGCGTCTCTGTTCTTTTCCAAAGCCCCACAGGCTACACTTCGTGCCCTTGGAGTTGGGAAGTACAGTCATGCCCTACATCGGGACGTTTCAGTCAACAACGGGGGTCCCATCAGATTAGTCCCACATGGCCTAGGTGTGTAGGAGGCTCTGCCATCCAGGTTTAGGAACTCCGTGGGTGTCGGCACAGTCTCGAGATTGCCTGACCATGACACACTCCTCAGAACTTATCCCCACCGTTAAGCAAAGCATGACTATACTGCCTTGGATTCTCCACGGTCCCAGACCCTGCACTGTTTAGATGACTGCACACGCAGAGGGCACCTCGTCTGAGGCAGAGAGCAGCTGGAATCACAAAAAGCTCTCGACAGAGAGTCAAGGAAAGGCGTGCTCTGCTTACACGACTCTCTACTTTTCCCTGGGTCTGAACCCTTTCATAGCTAATCTGCTTTTTTTAACCGAGCAGCTTTGCCAAAAAAAAAAAAAAAAAAAAAAAAAAGGTTACCAACAAACACTAAACAAACCAATATAAAGAATACATATTAAATAAGCCTAACCTACTATACTACTGGCTTTTATTTCCCTGGGATAATTTGGACAGCATTAGGTGGTTTTACTAAGAGCAGCCTCGTCGAGGGAGATATTTCTAATTCCACAGTGCTGCAGATGCGGTCAGTAGCAACTGCAAGCTGCAAAGGAAACAAAACAAAGTTGGGTGTAATCCATTCAAGTTCACACGTTTCACCAGGGACAGCCTCCAAGCCTTTCAATACTTAGGTATGCATTTACCCATTTCTTTAATCAACCACTTACTAACGCCTACTAAAGGCCAGACCTGCTCTAAGTACTCTACGGATATGAAATATCCTCTCACCTTTACACTCACCTATGGAGTGTGTATGATAACCATCCCCGTTTTACAGATCAGGAAACTGACACACAGAATGGCACAGTAACTTGCCCAAGTTCACACAGCCCGTAGGTGGCAGAGCCAGGACCCATTTGACAGGAGTCTGGCTCCAGAGGCCACGTTCTGAATCACCACGCTTAGTCTCCAAAAACCTAGAGAAAGCGCCAGCCTCAATGGAAAAGTTTTGTCTTCCCCACCCTACAGTCCCTACGCGGCGGCCCCAGTCTCCAGGGCATTCTTTCAGCTCCTCTGACAGGCCATCCTCCTCCCTTGCCCTGTCCCAACACTCTCCCGCACAAGTCCTCCTTGTCTTTTAGGCC
>NW_027221883.1:0-20228 GCF_041296265.1 Equus caballus | reverse complement strand
CCACGTCTGACTGGGCAACGGAAACAAAAATACAAAATGAACAAATGGGACTACATCAAAGTCAAAAAATATCCTCTGCACCGCAAAGGAAACCATCCACAAAACCAAAACACAACCTAACAACTGGGAGAAGATTCTTGCAAACCGTGTATCGGATAAGGGGTTAATATCCAAAACACAGAAAGAACTCATACATCTCAACAGCAAAAAAAATCAGCAACCCAATTAAAAAGGCGGGCAAAGATCTGAGCAGTGATTTCTCCCAAGAAGGTATAGGGATGGCCAACAGGCATATGGAAAGGGACTCAACATCATTAGCGATCAGAGAAATGCAAATCACAACTACAAGGGGATGTCACCTTCCTCTGGTCAGAATGGCTCTAATTAACAAGACAAGAGACAAGTGTCGGAGAGGATGTGCAGAGAAGGGAATTCTCCTGCACTGCTGGTGGGAGGGCAGACTGGTGCAGCCACTATGGAAAGCAGGATGGAGTATCCTCAGAAAACTAAGAATACATCTACCTACCGTATGTAGGATCCAGCTAGCCCACTGCTGGCTATTCATCCAAAGAACTTGAAAACACCAATGCAGAAAGACACATGCACCCCTAGGTTCACTGCAGCGTTATTCACAACAGCCAGAACTTGGAAGCAACCTAGGTGCCCATCAAGGGAAGAATGGATAAAGAAGATGTGGTATGTATACACAATGGAATGCCACTCGGCCCTAAGAAATGATGAGATCCGACCATTTGTGACAACGTGGATGGACCTTGAGGGTATTACGTGAAGTGAAATAAATCAGAGGGAGAAAGTCAAACACCAAACACCGTGTGATCTCACTCATAAGTAGAAGATAAAAACAACGACAAACACACACAGAGCAAAGGAGATTGGACTGGTGGTTAGCATAGGGGGAGGGGGAGGGGAGAGAGCCAAAGGGGTGACGAGGCTCACATGTGAGGTGACGGACTATAATTAGTTTTCGGGTGGTGAACACGATGTAATCTACACAGAATTCGAAATATATTACAACGTACATCTGAAAGCTATATCATCTTAGAATCCACTGTTACTGCAATAAAATAAAATAAAATAAAATAAAATAAAATAAATTAAATTAAAATAAATTAAATTAAAATAAAGAAGTGTAGGAGGCTCAAGAGGCTAACAGGCTTTTGAAAAGTTATTCTAGGGATTTTTACGGCTTAGCTCAGGGCGGCAGACACCAGCCTGAGACACAGCTGTGACACAGCCACTAACTTCAACTCAACTATATTCCGACTGGAGGGAAATCAAAACTACTGTCATCATAATTTCTTGAAGGCTTCACTTTGTGCCAGATCCTGTGCCGACTGCTTTGCACCAACTGTCTCGTTTAATCCTCACATCCAAAAGGTAGGTTACCGTTATTCTCCCCATTGTAAAGGTGAGGAGGCGGGAGCAGAAAGATGGCAATCTGCCTGGAATTCACAGAAGGATTCTCTAGGTAATGACATGACCTTTGGACAAGATTTCAAGGTTTAACACATTCCAGTGGAGATGCAGATCCCAGTATCACAGAACGTGAAAAACACTGAGTCCTGCCAAATGTATTAAAACACTAATTATGGATCCTCACAATCTCTTGGCCTGTTTTCTCAGAGGAGGGAAAACCCAGCGTGAAAAACCGTTGATGAGATGTCTGCAGAGGAGGACTACGTCTGGTCTTTGAGGCCGGGAACTATCCCAGTAGATTCTGAGTCAGTGGGTCCAGAGTAGGCCTTGAGCATCTCTGTTCTTTTCCAAAGCCCCACAGGCTACACTTCCGCGCCCTTGGAGTTGGGAAGTACAGTCATGCCCTACAGCGGGACGTTTCAGTCAACAACGGGGGTCCCATCAGATTAGTCCCATATGGCCTAGGTGTGTAGGAGGCTCTGCCATCCAGGTTTAGGAACTCCGTGGGGTTTGCACAGTCTCGAGATTGCCTGACCATGACACACTCCTCAGAACTTATCCCCACCGTTAAGCAAAGCATGACTATACTGCCTTGGATTCTCCACGGTCCCACACCCTGCACTCTTTAGATGACTGCACACGCAGAGGGCACCGTGTCTGAGGCAGAGAGCAGCTGGAATCACAAAAGCTCTCGACAGAGAGTCAAGGAAAGGCGTGCTCTGCTTACACGACTCTCTACTTTTCTCTGGGTCCCAACCATTTCATAGCTAATCTGCTTTTTTTAACCGAGCCGCTTTGCCAAAAAAAAAAAAAAAAAAAAGAAAACAGAAAGGTTACCAACAAACACTAAACAAACCAATATAAACAATACATATTAAATAAGCCTAACCCTACTATGCTACTGAAAAGGCTTTTATTTCCCTGGGATAAATTTGGACAGCATTAGATTGTTTTACCAAGAGCAGCCAAGTCGAGGGAGATTATTTCTAATTCCACAGTGCTGCAGATGCGGTCAGTAGCAACCGCAGGCCGGAAAGGAAACAAAGCAAAGTTGGGTGTAATCCATTCAAGTTCACACGTTTCACCAGGGACAGCCTCCAAGCCTTGAATACTTAGGTATGCATTTATCCATTTCTTTAATCAACCACTACTAACGCCTACTAAAGGCCAGACACTGCTCTAAGTACTTTACGGATATGAAATATCCTCTAACCTTTACACTCACCTACGCAGTGTGTATGATAATCAACCCCGTTTTACAGATCAGGAAACTGACACACAGAATGGTACAGTAACTTGCCCAAGTTCACACAGTCCGTAGGTGGCAGAGCCAGGACCCATTTGACAGAGTCTGGCTCCGGAGGCCACGTTCTGAATCACCACGCTCAGTCTCCAAAAACCTATAGAAAGCGCCAGCCTCAATCGGAAAGTTTGGTTTTCCCCACCCTACAGTCCCTACGCGGCCCCAGTCTCCAGGGCATTCTTTCAGCTCCTCTGACAGGCCCTACTCCTCCCTTGCCCTGTCCCAACACTCTCCCGCACAAGTCCTCCTTTTCTTTTAGGCATCTGCTCTCAGCTTCAACATCACTGCCTGAGTCACAAAGTCTAACAGGAAATGCCGTATTTCTCAACACTCAACACAGAATTGCTTTTACGTATCTCCTAGGTAATTGGTTGCTGCCTGTCTGTCCTTTCCAACCAGGCTGTGAGGGCCAGTACGTCAAACAACCTGTCAGTCTTGCTCACCAAGTGTCCAGGCCACTGAACACGCACCGACCAGAGGAAAGGAAGGACTTGTCCCAACGTCAACTCTCCAGACTTTCTGTGGAAGGAGGGAACGAACGGAGCACCCTCCAGCCTCACGCTTTCTTTGCCAGACTTTCAAGTGTGGGGCACATACCTGTGCTCACAACGCTCCCCGGACAGCCCCCACTGCACCCCTAACAGGTAGACTTCTGCACAGTCCCGGGCTTTGGAAAGCACTGGCTCTGCACACAAATATTATGTGGCCCTCGACAGGCCACTTCCCCTGAACCGGCCTGAGCTTCAGGGCCACAACAGGCTTCGTGAAAACCCCAACGGAACGTAGCCTCGAAAAGAGGGAGACCTGCACTCCTCAGAACGCCTCGAGACCAGTGTCCTTATCGACTTCGCGTCTGTCCTGCCAAGAAGCCGAGACCACGGGTGGCGCTTCAGCGCCCGACTCCCGGGCACCGCACGCCCAGGCTGGCCCCGTGCCCGGCACACACCGCCCGTTCAACGAACGCCTGAAGCGCACGAAGAGACCCCCTCGCTCCCCGCGCCGCACAGCTGTCCCGCGACCTGACGGGCACCTCTCGGCGCACAAGCCTATTCCTCAGGGACACGCTCGCCTCCCACCAGCCCCCAGGCCCACGCCCCCCAGGTACCTCTCTCAGATGGCATCATCTTCGCGGGCGCCCTGGTCGTCCGTGTCCGGCGAGCAGGAAGAGCGGGAGCTGAAGGACGGCCTCCTCAGGCTAGCGGCCGTGGCCGCGGAGGGCCCGGGCTGCTGTGCCCAGCGGGGACACGCAGCGGCTTCCACGGACGCCGGGGGAACGGACGAGCCCGGCCCGGGAGAGAGCAGCACAGCGCGGCCGGACTCCGCCGGGCTCGGCTCTGGGCAGGCAGGCGCGGCTCGCCGACGCCTCCCACGCCTCCCAGGACGGCGGCCCGGCAGCCGCGCGCTCCTCTCCTCGCGCGCGCGCGCCCGCGCCGCCGCCCAGACGCTGCCCGGCCGTTGCCCCGCCCCCCCTCTGGCGGTGGACTGCGGACAGCGACAGGGACACCCTCCTGGCACAACTCCTGCGGCCCCGCCCACACGCTTCGGACCTTCGCGGAGCGGCAAGGTGCGCTGACAGGGACGCAGGGTCCCCGCTACGCTCGCTCTCGGGGAACTGCAGCCTCCTCCCTCGGCTTTGACTTGAATGTCACACCCGAGACCACGCAACCTCTACAAGAAAACATAGGCAGTGTGCTCTTTGACATCAGTCTGAGCAGCCTATTTTCAAGTACCACGTCTGACTGGGCAACGGAAACAAAATACAAAATGAACAAATGGGACTACATCAAAGTCAAAAAATATCCTCTGCACCGCAAAGGAAACCATCCACAAAACCAAAACACAACCTAACAACTGGGAGAAGATTCTTGCAAACCGTGTATCGGATAAGGGGTTAATATCCAAAACACAGAAAGAACTCATACATCTCAACAGCAAAAAAAATCAGCAACCCAATTAAAAAGGCGGGCCAAAGATCTGAGCAGTGATTTCTCCCAAGAAGGTATAGGGATGGCCAACAGGCATATGGAAAGGGACTCAACATCATTAGCGATCAGAGAAATGCAAATCACAACTACAAGGGGATGTCACCTTCCTCTGGTCAGAATGGCTCTAATTAACAAGACAAGAGACAAGTGTCGGAGAGGATGTGCAGAGAAGGGAATTCTCCTGCACTGCTGGTGGGAGGGCAGACTGGTGCAGCCACTATGGAAAGCAGGATGGAGTATCCTCAGAAAACTAAGAATACATCTACCTACCGTATGTAGGATCCAGCTAGCCCACTGCTGGCTATTCATCCAAAGAACTTGAAAACACCAATGCAGAAAGACACATGCACCCCTAGGTTCACTGCAGCGTTATTCACAACAGCCAGAACTTGGAAGCAACCTAGGTGCCCATCAAGGGAAGAATGGATAAAGAAGATGTGGTATGTATACACAATGGAATGCCACTCGGCCCTAAGAAATGATGAGATCCGACCATTTGTGACAACGTGGATGGACCTTGAGGGTATTACGTGAAGTGAAATAAATCAGAGGGAGAAAGTCAAACACCAAACACCGTGTGATCTCACTCATAAGTAGAAGATAAAAACAACGACAAACACACACAGAGCAAAGGAGATTGGACTGGTGGTTAGCATAGGGGGAGGGGGGAGGGGAGAGAGCCAAAGGGGTGACGAGGCTCACATGTGAGGTGACGGACTATAATTAGTTTTCGGGTGGTGAACACGATGTAATCTACACAGAATTCGAAATATATTACAACGTACATCTGAAAGCTATATCATCTTAGAATCCACTGTTACTGCAATAAAATAAAATAAAATAAAATAAAATAAAATAAATTAAATTAAAATAAATTAAATTAAAATAAAGAAGTGTAGGAGGCTCAAGAGGCTAACAGGCTTTTGAAAAGTTATTCTAGGGATTTTTACGGCTTAGCTCAGGGCGGCAGACACCAGCCTGAGACACAGCTGTGACACAGCCACTAACTTCAACTCAACTATATTCCGACTGGAGGGAAATCAAAACTACTGTCATCATAATTTCTTGAAGGCTTCACTTTGTGCCAGATCCTGTGCCGACTGCTTTGCACCAACTGTCTCGTTTAATCCTCACATCCAAAAGGTAGGTTACCGTTATTCTCCCCATTGTAAAGGTGAGGAGGCGGGAGCAGAAAGATGGCAATCTGCCTGGAATTCACAGAAGGATTCTCTAGGTAATGACATGACCTTTGGACAAGATTTCAAGGTTTAACACATTCCAGTGGAGATGCAGATCCCAGTATCACAGAACGTGAAAAACACTGAGTCCTGCCAAATGTATTAAAACACTAATTATGGATCCTCACAATCTCTTGGCCTGTTTTCTCAGAGGAGGGAAAACCCAGCGTGAAAAACCGTTGATGAGATGTCTGCAGAGGAGGACTACGTCTGGTCTTTGAGGCCGGGAACTATCCCAGTAGATTCTGAGTCAGTGGGTCCAGAGTAGGCCTTGAGCGTCTCTGTTCTTTTCCAAAGCCCCACAGGCTACACTTCCGCGCCCTTGGAGTTGGGAAGTACAGTCATGCCCTACAGCGGGACGTTTCAGTCAACAACGGGGGTCCCATCAGATTAGTCCCATATGGCCTAGGTGTGTAGGAGGCTCTGCCATCCAGGTTTAGGAACTCCGTGGGGTTTGCACAGTCTCGAGATTGCCTGACCATGACACACTCCTCAGAACTTATCCCCACCGTTAAGCAAAGCATGACTATACTGCCTTGGATTCTCCACGGTCCCACACCCTGCACTCTTTAGATGACTGCACACGCAGAGGGCACCGTGTCTGAGGCAGAGAGCAGCTGGAATCACAAAAGCTCTCGACAGAGAGTCAAGGAAAGGCGTGCTCTGCTTACACGACTCTCTACTTTTCTCTGGGTCCCAACCATTTCATAGCTAATCTGCTTTTTTTAACCGAGCAGCTTTGCCAAAAAAAAAAAAAAAAAAAGAAAACAGAAAGGTTACCAACAAACACTAAACAAACCAATATAAACAATACATATTAAATAAGCCTAACCCTACTATGCTACTGAAAAGGCTTTTATTTCCCTGGGATAAATTTGGACAGCATTAGATTGTTTTACCAAGAGCAGCCAAGTCGAGGGAGATTATTTCTAATTCCACAGTGCTGCAGATGCGGTCAGTAGCAACCGCAGGCCGGAAAGGAAACAAAGCAAAGTTGGGTGTAATCCATTCAAGTTCACACGTTTCACCAGGGACAGCCTCCAAGCCTTGAATACTTAGGTATGCATTTATCCATTTCTTTAATCAACCACTACTAACGCCTACTAAAGGCCAGACACTGCTCTAAGTACTTTACGGATATGAAATATCCTCTAACCTTTACACTCACCTACGCAGTGTGTATGATAATCAACCCCGTTTTACAGATCAGGAAACTGACACACAGAATGGTACAGTAACTTGCCCAAGTTCACACAGTCCGTAGGTGGCAGAGCCAGGACCCATTTGACAGAGTCTGGCTCCGGAGGCCACGTTCTGAATCACCACGCTCAGTCTCCAAAAACCTATAGAAAGCGCCAGCCTCAATCGGAAAGTTTGGTTTTCCCCACCCTACAGTCCCTACGCGGCCCCAGTCTCCAGGGCATTCTTTCAGCTCCTCTGACAGGCCCTACTCCTCCCTTGCCCTGTCCCAACACTCTCCCGCACAAGTCCTCCTTTTCTTTTAGGCATCTGCTCTCAGCTTCAACATCACTGCCTGAGTCACAAAGTCTAACAGGAAATGCCGTATTTCTCAACACTCAACACAGAATTGCTTTTACGTATCTCCTAGGTAATTGGTTGCTGCCTGTCTGTCCTTTCCAACCAGGCTGTGAGGGCCAGTACGTCAAACAACCTGTCAGTCTTGCTCACCAAGTGTCCAGGCCACTGAACACGCACCGACCAGAGGAAAGGAAGGACTTGTCCCAACGTCAACTCTCCAGACTTTCTGTGGAAGGAGGGAACGAACGGAGCACCCTCCAGCCTCACGCTTTCTTTGCCAGACTTTCAAGTGTGGGGCACATACCTGTGCTCACAACGCTCCCCGGACAGCCCCCACTGCACCCCTAACAGGTAGACTTCTGCACAGTCCCGGGCTTTGGAAAGCACTGGCTCTGCACACAAATATTATGTGGCCCTCGACAGGCCACTTCCCCTGAACCGGCCTGAGCTTCAGGGCCACAACAGGCTTCGTGAAAACCCCAACGGAACGTAGCCTCGAAAAGAGGGAGACCTGCACTCCTCAGAACGCCTCGAGACCAGTGTCCTTATCGACTTCGCGTCTGTCCTGCCAAGAAGCCGAGACCACGGGTGGCGCTTCAGCGCCCGACTCCCGGGCACCGCACGCCCAGGCTGGCCCCGTGCCCGGCACACACCGCCCGTTCCACGAACGCCTGAAGCGCACGAAGAGACCCCCTCGCTCCCCGCGCCGCACAGCTGTCCCGCGACCTGACGGGCACCTCTCGGCGCACAAGCCTATTCCTCAGGGACACGCTCGCCTCCCACCAGCCCCCAGGCCCACGCCCCCCAGGTACCTCTCTCAGATGGCATCATCTTCGCGGGCGCCCTGGTCGTCCGTGTCCGGCGAGCAGGAAGAGCGGGAGCTGAAGGACGGCCTCCTCAGGCTAGCGGCCGTGGCCGCGGAGGGCCCGGGCTGCTGTGCCCAGCGGGGACACGCAGCGGCGTCCACGGACGCCGGGGGAACGGACGAGCCCGGCCCGGGAGACAGCAGCACAGCGCGGCCGGACTCCGCCGGGCTCGGCTCTGGGCAGGCAGGCGCGGCTCGCCGACGCCTCCCACGCCTCCCAGGACGGCGGCCCGGCAGCCGCGCGCTCCTCTCCTCGCGCGCGCGCGCCCGCGCCGCCGCCCAGACGCTGCCCGGCCGTTGCCCCGCCCCCCCTCTGGCGGTGGACTGCGGACAGCGACAGGGACACCCTCCTGGCACAACTCCTGCGGCCCCGCCCACACGCTTCGGACCTTCGCGGAGCGGCAAGGTGCGCTGACAGGGACGCAGGGTCCCCGCTACGCTCGCTCTCGGGGAACTGCAGCCTCCTCCCTCGGCTTTGACTTGAATGTCACACCCGAGACCACGCAACCTCTACAAGAAAACATAGGCAGTGTGCTCTTTGACATCAGTCTGAGCAGCCTATTTTCAAGTACCACGTCTGACTGGGCAACGGAAACAAAATACAAAATGAACAAATGGGACTACATCAAAGTCAAAAAATATCCTCTGCACCGCAAAGGAAACCATCCACAAAACCAAAACACAACCTAACAACTGGGAGAAGATTCTTGCAAACCGTGTATCGGATAAGGGGTTAATATCCAAAACACAGAAAGAACTCATCCATCTCAACAGCAAAAAAAATCAGCAACCCAATTAAAAAGGCGGGCCAAAGATCTGAGCAGTGATTTCTCCCAAGAAGGTATAGGGATGGCCAACAGGCATATGGAAAGGGACTCAACATCATTAGCGATCAGAGAAATGCAAATCACAACTACAAGGGGATGTCACCTTCCTCTGGTCAGAATGGCTCTAATTAACAAGACAAGAGACAAGTGTCGGAGAGGATGTGCAGAGAAGGGAATTCTCCTGCACTGCTGGTGGGAGGGCAGACTGGTGCAGCCACTATGGAAAGCAGGATGGAGTATCCTCAGAAAACTAAGAATACATCTACCTACCGTATGTAGGATCCAGCTAGCCCACTGCTGGCTATTCATCCAAAGAACTTGAAAACACCAATGCAGAAAGACACATGCACCCCTAGGTTCACTGCAGCGTTATTCACAACAGCCAGAACTTGGAAGCAACCTAGGTGCCCATCAAGGGAAGAATGGATAAAGAAGATGTGGTATGTATACACAATGGAATGCCACTCGGCCCTAAGAAATGATGAGATCCGACCATTTGTGACAACGTGGATGGACCTTGAGGGTATTACGTGAAGTGAAATAAATCAGAGGGAGAAAGTCAAACACCAAACACCGTGTGATCTCACTCATAAGTAGAAGATAAAAACAACGACAAACACACACAGAGCAAAGGAGATTGGACTGGTGGTTAGCATAGGGGGAGGGGGGAGGGGAGAGAGCCAAAGGGGTGACGAGGCTCACATGTGAGGTGACGGACTATAATTAGTTTTCGGGTGGTGAACACGATGTAATCTACACAGAATTCGAAATATATTACAACGTACATCTGAAAGCTATATCATCTTAGAATCCACTGTTACTGCAATAAAATAAAATAAATTAAATTAAAATAAATTAAATTAAAATAAAGAAGTGTAGGAGGCTCAAGAGGCTAACAGGCTTTTGAAAAGTTATTCTAGGGATTTTTACGGCTTAGCTCAGGGCGGCAGACACCAGCCTGAGACACAGCTGTGACACAGCCACTAACTTCAACTCAACTATATTCCGACTGGAGGGAAATCAAAACTACTGTCATCATAATTTCTTGAAGGCTTCACTTTGTGCCAGATCCTGTGCCGACTGCTTTGCACCAACTGTCTCGTTTAATCCTCACATCCAAAAGGTAGGTTACCGTTATTCTCCCCATTGTAAAGGTGAGGAGGCGGGAGCAGAAAGATGGCAATCTGCCTGGAATTCACAGAAGGATTCTCTAGGTAATGACATGACCTTTGGACAAGATTTCAAGGTTTAACACATTCCAGTGGAGATGCAGATCCCAGTATCACAGAACGTGAAAAACACTGAGTCCTGCCAAATGTATTAAAACACTAATTATGGATCCTCACAATCTCTTGGCCTGTTTTCTCAGAGGAGGGAAAACCCAGCGTGAAAAACCGTTGATGAGATGTCTGCAGAGGAGGACTACGTCTGGTCTTTGAGGCCGGGAACTATCCCAGTAGATTCTGAGTCAGTGGGTCCAGAGTAGGCCTTGAGCGTCTCTGTTCTTTTCCAAAGCCCCACAGGCTACACTTCCGCGCCCTTGGAGTTGGGAAGTACAGTCATGCCCTACAGCGGGACGTTTCAGTCAACAACGGGGGTCCCATCAGATTAGTCCCATATGGCCTAGGTGTGTAGGAGGCTCTGCCATCCAGGTTTAGGAACTCCGTGGGGTTTGCACAGTCTCGAGATTGCCTGACCATGACACACTCCTCAGAACTTATCCCCACCGTTAAGCAAAGCATGACTATACTGCCTTGGATTCTCCACGGTCCCACACCCTGCACTCTTTAGATGACTGCACACGCAGAGGGCACCGTGTCTGAGGCAGAGAGCAGCTGGAATCACAAAAGCTCTCGACAGAGAGTCAAGGAAAGGCGTGCTCTGCTTACACGACTCTCTACTTTTCTCTGGGTCCCAACCATTTCATAGCTAATCTGCTTTTTTTAACCGAGCAGCTTTGCCAAAAAAAAAAAAAAAAAAAGAAAACAGAAAGGTTACCAACAAACACTAAACAAACCAATACAAACAATACATATTAAATAAGCCTAACCCTACTATGCTACTGAAAAGGCTTTTATTTCCCTGGGATAAATTTGGACAGCATTAGATTGTTTTACCAAGAGCAGCCAAGTCGAGGGAGATTATTTCTAATTCCACAGTGCTGCAGATGCGGTCAGTAGCAACCGCAGGCCGGAAAGGAAACAAAGCAAAGTTGGGTGTAATCCATTCAAGTTCACACGTTTCACCAGGGACAGCCTCCAAGCCTTGAATACTTAGGTATGCATTTATCCATTTCTTTAATCAACCACTACTAACGCCTACTAAAGGCCAGACACTGCTCTAAGTACTTTACGGATATGAAATATCCTCTAACCTTTACACTCACCTACGCAGTGTGTATGATAATCAACCCCGTTTTACAGATCAGGAAACTGACACACAGAATGGTACAGTAACTTGCCCAAGTTCACACAGTCCGTAGGTGGCAGAGCCAGGACCCATTTGACAGAGTCTGGCTCCGGAGGCCACGTTCTGAATCACCACGCTCAGTCTCCAAAAACCTATAGAAAGCGCCAGCCTCAATCGGAAAGTTTGGTTTTCCCCACCCTACAGTCCCTACGCGGCCCCAGTCTCCAGGGCATTCTTTCAGCTCCTCTGACAGGCCCTACTCCTCCCTTGCCCTGTCCCAACACTCTCCCGCACAAGTCCTCCTTTTCTTTTAGGCATCTGCTCTCAGCTTCAACATCACTGCCTGAGTCACAAAGTCTAACAGGAAATGCCGTATTTCTCAACACTCAACACAGAATTGCTTTTACGTATCTCCTAGGTAATTGGTTGCTGCCTGTCTGTCCTTTCCAACCAGGCTGTGAGGGCCAGTACGTCAAACAACCTGTCAGTCTTGCTCACCAAGTGTCCAGGCCACTGAACACGCACCGACCAGAGGAAAGGAAGGACTTGTCCCAACGTCAACTCTCCAGACTTTCTGTGGAAGGAGGGAACGAACGGAGCACCCTCCAGCCTCACGCTTTCTTTGCCAGACTTTCAAGTGTGGGGCACATACCTGTGCTCACAACGCTCCCCGGACAGCCCCCACTGCACCCCTAACAGGTAGACTTCTGCACAGTCCCGGGCTTTGGAAAGCACTGGCTCTGCACACAAATATTATGTGGCCCTCGACAGGCCACTTCCCCTGAACCGGCCTGAGCTTCAGGGCCACAACAGGCTTCGTGAAAACCCCAACGGAACGTAGCCTCGAAAAGAGGGAGACCTGCACTCCTCAGAACGCCTCGAGACCAGTGTCCTTATCGACTTCGCGTCTGTCCTGCCAAGAAGCCGAGACCACGGGTGGCGCTTCAGCGCCCGACTCCCGGGCACCGCACGCCCAGGCTGGCCCCGTGCCCGGCACACACCGCCCGTTCCACGAACGCCTGAAGCGCACGAAGAGACCCCCTCGCTCCCCGCGCCGCACAGCTGTCCCGCGACCTGACGGGCACCTCTCGGCGCACAAGCCTATTCCTCAGGGACACGCTCGCCTCCCACCAGCCCCCAGGCCCACGCCCCCCAGGTACCTCTCTCAGATGGCATCATCTTCGCGGGCGCCCTGGTCGTCCGTGTCCGGCGAGCAGGAAGAGCGGGAGCTGAAGGACGGCCTCCTCAGGCTAGCGGCCGTGGCCGCGGAGGGCCCGGGCTGCTGTGCCCAGCGGGGACACGCAGCGGCGTCCACGGACGCCGGGGGAACGGACGAGCCCGGCCCGGGAGACAGCAGCACAGCGCGGCCGGACTCCGCCGGGCTCGGCTCTGGGCAGGCAGGCGCGGCTCGCCGACGCCTCCCACGCCTCCCAGGACGGCGGCCCGGCAGCCGCGCGCTCCTCTCCTCGCGCGCGCGCGCCCGCGCCGCCGCCCAGACGCTGCCCGGCCGTTGCCCCGCCCCCCCTCTGGCGGTGGACTGCGGACAGCGACAGGGACACCCTCCTGGCACAACTCCTGCGGCCCCGCCCACACGCTTCGGACCTTCGCGGAGCGGCAAGGTGCGCTGACAGGGACGCAGGGTCCCCGCTACGCTCGCTCTCGGGGAACTGCAGCCTCCTCCCTCGGCTTTGACTTGAATGTCACACCCGAGACCACGCAACCTCTACAAGAAAACATAGGCAGTGTGCTCTTTGACATCAGTCTGAGCAGCCTATTTTCAAGTACCACGTCTGACTGGGCAACGGAAACAAAATACAAAATGAACAAATGGGACTACATCAAAGTCAAAAAAAATCCTCTGCACCGCAAAGGAAACCATCCACAAAACCAAAACACAACCTAACAACTGGGAGAAGATTCTTGCAAACCGTGTATCGGATAAGGGGTTAATATCCAAAACACAGAAAGAACTCATCCATCTCAACAGCAAAAAAAATCAGCAACCCAATTAAAAAGGCGGGCCAAAGATCTGAGCAGTGATTTCTCCCAAGAAGGTATAGGGATGGCCAACAGGCATATGGAAAGGGACTCAACATCATTAGCGATCAGAGAAATGCAAATCACAACTACAAGGGGATGTCACCTTCCTCTTTTCAGAATGGCTCTAATTAACAAGACAAGAGACAAGTGTCGGAGAGGATGTGCAGAGAAGGGAACTCTCCTGCACTGCTGGTGGGAGGGCAGACTGGTGCAGCCACTATGGAAAGCAGGATGGAGTATCCTCAGAAAACTAAGAATACATCTACCTACCGTATGGAGGATCCAGCTAGCCCACTGCTGGCTATTCATCCAAAGAACTTGAAAACACCAATGCAGAAAGACACATGCACCCCTAGGTTCACTGCAGCATTATTCACAACAGCCAGAACTTGGAAGCAACCTAGGTGCCCGTCAAGGGAAGAATGGATAAAGAAGATGTGGTATGTATACACAATGGAATGCCACTCGGCCCTAAGAAATGATGAGATCCGACCATTTGTGACAACGTGGATGGACCTTGAGGGTATTACGTGAAGTGAAATAAATCAGAGGGAGAAAGTCAAACACCAAACACCGTGTGATCTCACTCATAAGTAGAAGATAAAAACAACGACAAACACACACAGAGCAAAGGAGATTGGACTGGTGGTTAGCATAGGGGGAGGGGGGAGGGGAGAGAGCCAAAGGGGTGACGAGGCTCACATGTGAGGTGACGGACTATAATTAGTTTTCGGGTGGTGAACACGATGTAATCTACACAGAATTCGAAATATATTACAACGTACATCTGAAAGCTATATCATCTTAGAATCCACTGTTACTGCAATAAAATAAAATAAAATAAAATAAAATAAAATAAAATAAATTAAATTAAAATAAAGAAGTGTAGGAGGCTCAAGAGGCTAACAGGCTTTTGAAAAGTTATTCTAGGGATTTTTACGGCTTAGCTCAGGGCGGCAGACACCAGCCTGAGACACAGCTGTGACACAGCCACTAACTTCAACTCAACTATATTCCGACTGGAGGGAAATCAAAACTACTGTCATCATAATTTCTTGAAGGCTTCACTTTGTGCCAGATCCTGTGCCGACTGCTTTGCACCAACTGTCTCGTTTAATCCTCACATCCAAAAGGTAGGTTACCGTTATTCTCCCCATTGTAAAGGTGAGGAGGCGGGAGCAGAAAGATGGCAATCTGCCTGGAATTCACAGAAGGATTCTCTAGGTAATGACATGACCTTTGGACAAGATTTCAAGGTTTAACACATTCCAGTGGAGATGCAGATCCCAGTATCACAGAACGTGAAAAACACTGAGTCCTGCCAAATGTATTAAAACACTAATTATGGATCCTCACAATCTCTTGGCCTGTTTTCTCAGAGGAGGGAAAACCCAGCGTGAAAAACCGTTGATGAGATGTCTGCAGAGGAGGACTACGTCTGGTCTTTGAGGCCGGGAACTATCCCAGTAGATTCTGAGTCAGTGGGTCCAGAGTAGGCCTTGAGCGTCTCTGTTCTTTTCCAAAGCCCCACAGGCTACACTTCCGCGCCCTTGGAGTTGGGAAGTACAGTCATGCCCTACAGCGGGACGTTTCAGTCAACAACGGGGGTCCCATCAGATTAGTCCCATATGGCCTAGGTGTGTAGGAGGCTCTGCCATCCAGGTTTAGGAACTCCGTGGGGTTTGCACAGTCTCGAGATTGCCTGACCATGACACACTCCTCAGAACTTATCCCCACCGTTAAGCAAAGCATGACTATACTGCCTTGGATTCTCCACGGTCCCACACCCTGCACTCTTTAGATGACTGCACACGCAGAGGGCACCGTGTCTGAGGCAGAGAGCAGCTGGAATCACAAAAGCTCTCGACAGAGAGTCAAGGAAAGGCGTGCTCTGCTTACACGACTCTCTACTTTTCTCTGGGTCCCAACCATTTCATAGCTAATCTGCTTTTTTTAACCGAGCCGCTTTGCCAAAAAAAAAAAAAAAAAGAAAACAGAAAGGTTACCAACAAACACTAAACAAACCAATATAAACAATACATATTAAATAAGCCTAACCCTACTATGCTACTGAAAAGGCTTTTATTTCCCTGGGATAAATTTGGACAGCATTAGATTGTTTTACCAAGAGCAGCCAAGTCGAGGGAGATTATTTCTAATTCCACAGTGCTGCAGATGCGGTCAGTAGCAACCGCAGGCCGGAAAGGAAACAAAGCAAAGTTGGGTGTAATCCATTCAAGTTCACACGTTTCACCAGGGACAGCCTCCAAGCCTTGAATACTTAGGTATGCATTTATCCATTTCTTTAATCAACCACTACTAACGCCTACTAAAGGCCAGACACTGCTCTAAGTACTTTACGGATATGAAATATCCTCTGACCTTTACACTCACCTACGGAGCGTGTATGATAATCAACCCCGTTTTACAGATCAGGAAACTGACACACAGAATGGTACAGTAACTTGCCCAAGTTCACACAGTCCGTAGGTGGCAGAGCCAGGACCCATTTGACAGAGTCTGGCTCCGGAGGCCACGTTCTGAATCACCACGCTCAGTCTCCAAAAACCTATAGAAAGCGCCAGCCTCAATCGGAAAGTTTGGTTTTCCCCACCCTACAGTCCCTACGCGGCCCCAGTCTCCAGGGCATTCTTTCAGCTCCTCTGACAGGCCCTACTCCTCCCTTGCCCTGTCCCAACACTCTCCCGCACAAGTCCTCCTTTTCTTTTAGGCATCTGCTCTCAGCTTCAACATCACTGCCTGAGTCACAAAGTCTAACAGGAAATGCCGTATTTCTCAACACTCAACACAGAATTGCTTTTACGTATCTCCTAGGTAATTGGTTGCTGCCTGTCTGTCCTTTCCAACCAGGCTGTGAGGGCCAGTACGTCAAACAACCTGTCAGTCTTGCTCACCAAGTGTCCAGGCCACTGAACACGCACCGACCAGAGGAAAGGAAGGACTTGTCCCAACGTCAACTCTCCAGACTTTCTGTGGAAGGAGGGAACGAACGGAGCACCCTCCAGCCTCACGCTTTCTTTGCCAGACTTTCAAGTGTGGGGCACATACCTGTGCTCACAACGCTCCCCGGACAGCCCCCACTGCACCCCTAACAGGTAGACTTCTGCACAGTCCCGGGCTTTGGAAAGCACTGGCTCTGCACACAAATATTATGTGGCCCTCGACAGGCCACTTCCCCTGAACCGGCCTGAGCTTCAGGGCCACAACAGGCTTCGTGAAAACCCCAACGGAACGTAGCCTCGAAAAGAGGGAGACCTGCACTCCTCAGAACGCCTCGAGACCAGTGTCCTTATCGACTTCGCGTCTGTCCTGCCAAGAAGCCGAGACCACGGGTGGCGCTTCAGCGCCCGACTCCCGGGCACCGCACGCCCAGGCTGGCCCCGTGCCCGGCACACACCGCCCGTTCCACGAACGCCTGAAGCGCACGAAGAGACCCCCTCGCTCCCCGCGCCGCACAGCTGTCCCGCGACCTGACGGGCACCTCTCGGCGCACAAGCCTATTCCTCAGGGACACGCTCGCCTCCCACCAGCCCCCAGGCCCACGCCCCCCAGGTACCTCTCTCAGATGGCATCATCTTCGCGGGCGCCCTGGTCGTCCGTGTCCGGCGAGCAGGAAGAGCGGGAGCTGAAGGACGGCCTCCTCAGGCTAGCGGCCGTGGCCGCGGAGGGCCCGGGCTGCTGTGCCCAGCGGGGACACGCAGCGGCTTCCACGGACGCCGGGGGAACGGACGAGCCCGGCCCGGTAGAGAGCAGCACAGCGCGGCCGGACTCCGCCGGGCTCGGCTCTGGGCAGGCAGGCGCGGCTCGCCGACGCCTCCCACGCCTCCCAGGACGGCGGCCCGGCAGCCGCGCGCTCCTCTCCTCGCGCGCGCGCGCCCGCGCCGCCGCCCAGACGCTGCCCGGCCGTTGCCCCGCCCCCCCTCTGGCGGTGGACTGCGGACAGCGACAGGGACACCCTCCTGGCACAACTCCTGCGGCCCCGCCCACACGCTTCGGACCTTCGCGGAGCGGCAAGGTGCGCTGACAGGGACGCAGGGTCCCCGCTACGCTCGCTCTCGGGGAACTGCAGCCTCCTCCCTCGGCTTTGACTTGAATGTCACACCCGAGACCACGCAACCTCTACAAGAAAACATAGGCAGTGTGCTCTTTGACATCAGTCTGAGCAGCCTATTTTCAAGTACCACGTCTGACTGGGCAACGGAAACAAAATACAAAATGAACAAATGGGACTACATCAAAGTCAAAAAAAATCCTCTGCACCGCAAAGGAAACCATCCACAAAACCAAAACACAACCTAACAACTGGGAGAAGATTCTTGCAAACCGTGTATCGGATAAGGGGTTAATATCCAAAACACAGAAAGAACTCATCCATCTCAACAGCAAAAAAAATCAGCAACCCAATTAAAAAGGCGGGCCAAAGATCTGAGCAGTGATTTCTCCCAAGAAGGTATAGGGATGGCCAACAGGCATATGGAAAGGGACTCAACATCATTAGCGATCAGAGAAATGCAAATCACAACTACAAGGAGATGTCACCTTCCTCTGGTCAGACTGGCTCTAATTAACAAGACAAGAGACAAGTGTCGGAGAGGATGTGCAGAGAAGGGAACTCTCCTGCACTGCTGGTGGGAGGGCAGACTGGTGCAGCCACTATGGAAAGCAGGATGGAGTATCCTCAGAAAACTAAGAATACATCTACCTACCGTATGTAGGATCCAGCTAGCCCACTGCTGGCTATTCATCCAAAGAACTTGAAAACACCAATGCAGAAAGACACATGCACCCCTAGGTTCACTGCAGCGTTATTCACAACAGCCAGAACTTGGAAGCAACCTAGGTGCCCATCAAGGGAAGAATGGATAAAGAAGATGTGGTATGCATACACAATGGAATGCCACTCGGCCCTAAGAAATGATGAGATCCGACCATTTGTGACAACGTGGATGGACCTTGAGGGTATTACGTGAAGTGAAATAAATCAGAGGGAGAAAGTCAAACACCAAACACCGTGTGATCTCACTCATAAGTAGAAGATAAAAACAACGACAAACACACACAGAGCAAAGGAGATTGGACTGGTGGTTAGCATAGGGGGAGGGGGGAGGGGAGAGAGCCAAAGGGGTGACGAGGCTCACATGTGAGGTGACGGACTATAATTAGTTTTCGGGTGGTGAACACGATGTAATCTACACAGAATTCGAAATATATTACAACGTACATCTGAAAGCTATATCATCTTAGAATCCACTGTTACTGCAATAAAATAAAATAAAATAAAATAAATTAAATTAAAATAAATTAAATTAAAATAAAGAAGTGTAGGAGGCTCAAGAGGCTAACAGGCTTTTGAAAAGTTATTCTAGGGATTTTTACGGCTTAGCTCAGGGCGGCAGACACCAGCCTGAGACACAGCTGTGACACAGCCACTAACTTCAACTCAACTATATTCCGACTGGAGGGAAATCAAAACTACTGTCATCATAATTTCTTGAAGGCTTCACTTTGTGCCAGATCCTGTGCCGACTGCTTTGCACCAACTGTCTCGTTTAATCCTCACATCCAAAAGGTAGGTTACCGTTATTCTCCCCATTGTAAAGGTGAGGAGGCGGGAGCAGAAAGATGGCAATCTGCCTGGAATTCACAGAAGGATTCTCTAGGTAATGACATGACCTTTGGACAAGATTTCAAGGTTTAACACATTCCAGTGGAGATGCAGATCCCAGTATCACAGAACGTGAAAAACACTGAGTCCTGCCAAATGTATTAAAACACTAATTATGGATCCTCACAATCTCTTGGCCTGTTTTCTCAGAGGAGGGAAAACCCAGCGTGAAAAACCGTTGATGAGATGTCTGCAGAGGAGGACTACGTCTGGTCTTTGAGGCCGGGAACTATCCCAGTAGATTCTGAGTCAGTGGGTCCAGAGTAGGCCTGAGCGTCTCTGTTCTTTTCCAAAGCCCCACAGGCTACACTCCGCGCCCTTGGAGTTGGGAAGTACAGTCATGCCCTACAGGGGGACGTTTCAGTCAACAACGGGGGTCCCATCAGATTAGTCCCATATGGGCCTAGGTGTGTAGGAGGCTCTGCCATCCAGGTTTAGGAACTCCGTGGGGTTTGCACAGTCTCGAGATTGCCTGACCATGACACACTCCTCAGAACTTATCCCCACCGTTAAGCAAAGCATGACTATACTGCCTTGGATTCTCCACGGTCCCACACCCTGCACTCTTTAGATGACTGCACACGCAGAGGGCACCGTGTCTGAGGCAGAGAGCAGCTGGAATCACAAAAGCTCTCGACAGAGAGCAAGGAAAGGCGTGCTCTGCTTACACGACTCTCTACTTTTTCTGGGTCCCAACCATTTCATAGCTAATCTGCTTTTTTTAACCGAAGCAGCTTTGCCAAAAAAAAAAAAAAAAAAGAAACAGAAAGGTTACCAACCAAACACTAAACAAACCAATATAAACAATACATATTAAATAAGCCTAACCCTACTATGCTACTGAAAAGGCTTTTATTTCCCTGGGATAAATTTGGACAGCATTAGATTGTTTTACCAAG
>NW_027221882.1:0-29146 GCF_041296265.1 Equus caballus | reverse complement strand
GGCTACTGACAAGGCTTTTATTTCCCTGGGATAATCTGGACAGCATTAGATTCTGTTACCAAGAGCAGCCAAGTCGAGGGAGATTATTTCTAATTCCACAGTGCCACAGATGCGGTCAGTAGCAACTGCAAGCTGGAAAGGAAACAAAGCCGGGTGTAATCCATTCCAGTTCACACGTTGCACGAGGGACAGCCTCCAAGCCTTGAATACTTATGTATGCATTTATCCATTTATTTAATCAACCACTACTAACGCCTACTGAAGGCCAGACACTGCTCTAAGTACTTTACGGACATGAAATAGCCTCTAACCTTTACACTCACCTATGGAGTGTGTGTTATAATCATCCCCGTTTTACAGATCAGGAAACTGACACACAGAATGGTACAGTAACTTGCCCAAGTTCACACAGCCCGTAGGTGGCAGAGCTAGGACCCATGTGACAGAGTCTGGCTCCAGAGTCCACGTGCTGAATCACCACGCTTAGTCTCCGAAAGCCTATAGAAAGCGCCAGCCTTAATCGAAAAGTTTGGTTTTCCCCACCCTACAGTCCCTACGCGGCCCCAGTCTCCAGGGCATGCTTTCAGCTCCTCTGACAGGCCATCCTCCTCCCTTGCCCTGTCCCAACGCTCTCCCGCACAAGTCCTCCTTTGCTTTTAGGCATCTGCTCTCAGCTTCAACATCACTGCCTAAGTCACAAAGTCTAACAGTGAATGCCGTATTTCTCAGCACTCAACACAGAATGGCTTTTACGTATCTCCTAGGTAATTAGTTGCTGCCTATCTGTCCTTTCCAACTAGGCTGCGAGGTCCAGTACGTCAAACACCCTGTCAGTCTTGCCCACCAAGTGTCCAGACCACTGAACACGCACCGACCCGAGGAAAGGAAGTCCCAAAGTCAACTCTCCAGACTTTCTGTGGAAGGAGGGAACGAACGGAGCACCCTCCAGCCTCACGCTTTCTTTGCCAGACTTTCAAGTGTGGGACACACACCTGTGCTCACAATGCTCCCCGGACAGCCCCCACTGCACCCCTAACAGGTAGACTTCTGCCCAGTCAAGGCCTTTGGAAAGCACTGGCTCTGCACACGAATATTATGCGGCCCTCCACAGGCCACTTCCCCTGAACCGGCCTGAGCTTCAGGGCCACGACAGGCTTCGTGAAAACCCCAACGGAACGTAGCCTCGAAAAGAGGGAGACCTGCACCCCTCAGAACGCATCGAGACCAGTGTCGTTACCGACGTCGCGTCTGGCCTTCCAAGAAGCCAAGACCACGGGCGCCGCTTCAGCGCCCGACTCCCGGGCACCGCATCCCCAGGCTGGCCCCTGGGCAGGTGCCCGGCACACACCGCCCGTTCCACGAACGCGTGAAGCGCACGAAGAGACCCCCTCGCTGCCCGCGCCGCGCAGCTGTCCCGCGGCCTGACGGGCACCTCTCGGCGCACCAGCCTATTCCTCAGGGACACGCTCGCCTCCCACCAGCCCCCAGGCCCACGCCCCCAGGTACCTCTCCCAGATGGAATCCTCTTCGCAGGCGCCCTGGTCGTCCGTGTCCGGCGAGCAGGAAGAGCGGGAGCTGAAGGAGGGCCTCCTCAGGCTAGCGGCCGTGGCTGTGGAGGGCCCGGGCTGCTGTGCCCAGCGGGGACACGGAGCGGCGTCCAGGGACGCCGGGGGAACGGGCGAGCCCGGCCCAGGAGAGAGCAGCAGAGCGCGGCCGGACTCCGCCGGGCTCGGCTCTGGGCAGGCAGGCGCGGCTGGCCGACGCCTCCCCGGACGGCGGCCCAGCAGCCGTGCGCGCTCCCCGCGCGCGCGCGCGCGCGCCGCCGCCCAGAGGCTCCCTGGCCGCTGCCCCGCCCCACCCCCCCGCCCCCCCCCACTCAGGCGGTGGACTGCGGACAGGGACAGGGACACCCTCCTGGGAGAACTGCTGGGGCCCCGCCCACACGCTCGCTCTCGGGGAACTGCAGCCTCCTCGGGTCTGACTGCAATGCCACACCCGAAACCATGCAACGTCTAGAAGAAAACATAGGCAGTATGCCCTTTGACAGCAGTCTTAGCAGCCTACTTTCAAGTACCACGTCTGACTGGGCAATGGAAACAAAGTACAAAATGAACAAACGGGACTACATCAAAGTGAAAAAAAATCTTCTGCACGGCAAAGGAAACCATCCACAAAACCAAAACACAACCTAACAACTGGGAGAAGATACTTGCAAACCATATATCGGATAAGGGGTTTATATCCAAAACACAGAAAGAACTCCGACAGCTCAACAACAACAAAAAATCAACAACCCGATTAAAAAGACGGGCAAAAGATCTGAGCAGTGACTTCTCCAAAGAAGGTATACGGGTGGCCAACAGGCACATGGAAAGGGGCTCAACATCATTAGCGATCAGAGGAAGGCAAATCAAAACTACAAGGAGAGGTCACCTTCCTCTGGTCAGAATGGCTCTAATTAACAAGACAGGAGACAAGTGTCGGAGAGGACGTGGAGAGAAGGGAACTCTCCTACACTGCTGGTGGGAGTGCAGACTGGTGCAGCCACCATGGAAAGCCGTATGGAGTATCCTCAGAAAACTAAGAATACAATCTACCATATGTATGATCCAGCTAGCCCACTGCTGGGTATTTATCCAAAGAACTGGAAAACACCAATGCAGAAAGACACATGCACCCCTAGGTTCACTGCAGCATTATTCACAACAGCCAAAACTTGGAAGCAACCTAGGTGCCCATCAAGGGAAGTATGGACAGAGAAGATGTGGTGTGTATACACAATGGAATGCTACTCGGCCCTAAGAAACGATGAGATCCGGCCATTTGTGACAACGTGGATGGACCTTGAGGGTATTATGCGAAGTGAAATAAATCAGAGGGAGAAAGTCAAACACCGTGTGATCTCACTCATGAGTACATGATAAAAACAATGACGAACACGCACAGAGCAACGGAGATTGGATTGGTGGTTACCGTAGGGGGAGGGGGGGAGGGGAGAGAGCCAAAGGGGCGATGAGGCTCACATGTGAGGTGACGGACTATAATTAGTTTTTGGGCGGTGAACACGACGTAATCTACACAGAATTCGAAATGTATTACAACGTACCTCTGGAAAGCTACGTGATGTTAGAATCCACTGTCACTGCAATAAAGTAAAATAAAATAAAATAAAACAAAATAAAATAAAGAAGTGTAGGAGCCTCAAGAGGCTAACAGGCTTTTGCAAAGTTATTCTAGGGATTTTTACGGCTTGGCTCAGGGCGGCAGACACCAGCCTGAGACACAGCTGTGACATAGCCACGAACTTCAACTCGACTATATTCCGACTGGAGGGAAGTCAAAACTACTGTAATCATAATTTATTGAAGGCTTCGCTTTGTGCCAGATCCTGCGCCGACTGCTTTGCACCAACTGTCTCGTTTAATCCTCACATCCAAAAGGTAGGTTACCGTTATTCTCCCCATTGTAAAGGTGAGGAGAGGAGGCGGAAGCAGAAAGATGGCAACCTGCCTGGAATTCACAGAAGGATTCTCTAGGTAATGACATGACTTTTGGACAAGACTTAAAGGTTTAACACATGACAGTGAAGACGCAGATCCCAGTATCACAGAACGTGAAAAACACTGAGTCCTGCCAAATGGATTAAAACACTAACTATGGATCCTCACAATCTCTTGGCCTGTTTTCTCAGGTGAGGGAAAACCCGGTGTGGAAAACCGTTGAGGAGATGTCTGCAGATGAGGACTATGGCTGGTCTTTAAAGCCGGGAACTACCCCAGTAGATTCTGAGTCAGTGGGTCCAGAGTAGGCCTCGAGCGTCTCCGTTCTTTGACAGAGCCCCACAGGCTACACTCCCGTGCCCTTGGAGTTGGGAAGTACCGTCAGGCGCTACATCAGGACGTTTCAGTCAACAACGGGGGTCCCAAAAGATTAGTCCCATAGAGCCAAGGTGTATAGGAGGCTCTGCCATCTAGGTTTATGAACTCCGTGGTGCTTGCACGCTCACGAGATTGCCTGACCGTGACGCACTCCTCAGAACCTAGCCCCACTGTTAAGCAAAGCATGACTGCACTGCCTTAGATTCTCCACGGTTCCGGACCCTGCACGGTTTAGATGACTGCACACGCAGAGGGCACCGCGTCTGAGGCAGAGAGCGGCTGGAGTCACAAAAGCTCTCGACAGAGAGTCAAGGAAAGGCGTGCTCTGCTTACACGACTCTCTACTTTTCCCTGGGTCTGAACTATTTTACAGCTAATCTACTTTTTTTAACCGAGCAGCTCTGCCAAGAAAAAGTTACCAACAAATACCAGCCAAACCAATATAAGCGATACCTATTAAATAAGCCTGACCCTACTAGGCTACTGACAAGGCTTTTATTTCCCTGGGATAATCTGGACAGCATTAGATTCTGTTACCAAGAGCAGCCAAGTCGAGGGAGATTATTTCTAATTCCACAGTGCCACAGATGCGGTCAGTAGCAACTGCAAGCTGGAAAGGAAACAAAGCCGGGTGTAATCCATTCCAGTTCACACGTTGCACGAGGGACAGCCTCCAAGCCTTGAATACTTATGTATGCATTTATCCATTTATTTAATCAACCACTACTAACGCCTACTGAAGGCCAGACACTGCTCTAAGTACTTTACGGACATGAAATAGCCTCTAACCTTTACACTCACCTATGGAGTGTGTGTTATAATCATCCCCGTTTTACAGATCAGGAAACTGACACACAGAATGGTACAGTAACTTGCCCAAGTTCACACAGCCCGTAGGTGGCAGAGCTAGGACCCATGTGACAGAGTCTGGCTCCAGAGTCCACGTGCTGAATCACCACGCTTAGTCTCCGAAAGCCTATAGAAAGCGCCAGCCTTAATCGAAAAGTTTGGTTTTCCCCACCCTACAGTCCCTACGCGGCCCCAGTCTCCAGGGCATGCTTTCAGCTCCTCTGACAGGCCATCCTCCTCCCTTGCCCTGTCCCAACGCTCTCCCGCACAAGTCCTCCTTTGCTTTTAGGCATCTGCTCTCAGCTTCAACATCACTGCCTAAGTCACAAAGTCTAACAGTGAATGCCGTATTTCTCAGCACTCAACACAGAATGGCTTTTACGTATCTCCTAGGTAATTAGTTGCTGCCTATCTGTCCTTTCCAACTAGGCTGCGAGGTCCAGTACGTCAAACACCCTGTCAGTCTTGCCCACCAAGTGTCCAGACCACTGAACACGCACCGACCCGAGGAAAGGAAGTCCCAAAGTCAACTCTCCAGACTTTCTGTGGAAGGAGGGAACGAACGGAGCACCCTCCAGCCTCACGCTTTCTTTGCCAGACTTTCAAGTGTGGGACACACACCTGTGCTCACAATGCTCCCCGGACAGCCCCCACTGCACCCCTAACAGGTAGACTTCTGCCCAGTCAAGGCCTTTGGAAAGCACTGGCTCTGCACACGAATATTATGCGGCCCTCCACAGGCCACTTCCCCTGAACCGGCCTGAGCTTCAGGGCCACGACAGGCTTCGTGAAAACCCCAACGGAACGTAGCCTCGAAAAGAGGGAGACCTGCACCCCTCAGAACGCATCGAGACCAGTGTCGTTACCGACGTCGCGTCTGGCCTTCCAAGAAGCCAAGACCACGGGCGCCGCTTCAGCGCCCGACTCCCGGGCACCGCATCCCCAGGCTGGCCCCTGGGCAGGTGCCCGGCACACACCGCCCGTTCCACGAACGCGTGAAGCGCACGAAGAGACCCCCTCGCTGCCCGCGCCGCGCAGCTGTCCCGCGGCCTGACGGGCACCTCTCGGCGCACCAGCCTATTCCTCAGGGACACGCTCGCCTCCCACCAGCCCCCAGGCCCACGCCCCCAGGTACCTCTCCCAGATGGAATCCTCTTCGCAGGCGCCCTGGTCGTCCGTGTCCGGCGAGCAGGAAGAGCGGGAGCTGAAGGAGGGCCTCCTCAGGCTAGCGGCCGTGGCTGTGGAGGGCCCGGGCTGCTGTGCCCAGCGGGGACACGGAGCGGCGTCCAGGGACGCCGGGGGAACGGGCGAGCCCGGCCCAGGAGAGAGCAGCAGAGCGCGGCCGGACTCCGCCGGGCTCGGCTCTGGGCAGGCAGGCGCGGCTGGCCGACGCCTCCCCGGACGGCGGCCCAGCAGCCGTGCGCGCTCCCCGCGCGCGCGCGCGCGCGCCGCCGCCCAGAGGCTCCCTGGCCGCTGCCCCGCCCCACCCCCCCGCCCCCCCCACTCAGGCGGTGGACTGCGGACAGGGACAGGGACACCCTCCTGGGAGAACTGCTGGGGCCCCGCCCACACGCTCGCTCTCGGGGAACTGCAGCCTCCTCGGGTCTGACTGCAATGCCACACCCGAAACCATGCAACGTCTAGAAGAAAACATAGGCAGTATGCCCTTTGACAGCAGTCTTAGCAGCCTACTTTCAAGTACCACGTCTGACTGGGCAATGGAAACAAAGTACAAAATGAACAAACGGGACTACATCAAAGTGAAAAAAAATCTTCTGCACGGCAAAGGAGACCATCCACAAAACCAAAACACAACCTAACAACTGGGAGAAGATACTTGCAAACCATATATCGGATAAGGGGTTTATATCCAAAACACAGAAAGAACTCCGACAGCTCAACAACAACAAAAAATCAACAACCCGATTAAAAAGACGGGCAAAAGATCTGAGCAGTGACTTCTCCAAAGAAGGTATACGGGTGGCCAACAGGCACATGGAAAGGGGCTCAACATCATTAGCGATCAGAGGAAGGCAAATCAAAACTACAAGGAGAGGTCACCTTCCTCTGGTCAGAATGGCTCTAATTAACAAGACAGGAGACAAGTGTCGGAGAGGACGTGGAGAGAAGGGAACTCTCCTACACTGCTGGTGGGAGTGCAGACTGGTGCAGCCACCATGGAAAGCCGTATGGAGTATCCTCAGAAAACTAAGAATACAATCTACCATATGTATGATCCAGCTAGCCCACTGCTGGGTATTTATCCAAAGAACTGGAAAACACCAATGCAGAAAGACACATGCACCCCTAGGTTCACTGCAGCATTATTCACAACAGCCAAAACTTGGAAGCAACCTAGGTGCCCATCAAGGGAAGTATGGACAGAGAAGATGTGGTGTGTATACACAATGGAATGCTACTCGGCCCTAAGAAACGATGAGATCCGGCCATTTGTGACAACGTGGATGGACCTTGAGGGTATTATGCGAAGTGAAATAAATCAGAGGGAGAAAGTCAAACACCGTGTGATCTCACTCATGAGTACATGATAAAAACAATGACGAACACGCACAGAGCAACGGAGATTGGATTGGTGGTTACCGTAGGGGGAGGGGGGGAGGGGAGAGAGCCAAAGGGGCGATGAGGCTCACATGTGAGGTGACGGACTATAATTAGTTTTTGGGCGGTGAACACGACGTAATCTACACAGAATTCGAAATGTATTACAACGTACCTCTGGAAAGCTACGTGATGTTAGAATCCACTGTCACTGCAATAAAGTAAAATAAAATAAAATAAAACAAAATAAAATAAAGAAGTGTAGGAGCCTCAAGAGGCTAACAGGCTTTTGCAAAGTTATTCTAGGGATTTTTACGGCTTGGCTCAGGGCGGCAGACACCAGCCTGAGACACAGCTGTGACATAGCCACGAACTTCAACTCGACTATATTCCGACTGGAGGGAAGTCAAAACTACTGTAATCATAATTTATTGAAGGCTTCGCTTTGTGCCAGATCCTGCGCCGACTGCTTTGCACCAACTGTCTCGTTTAATCCTCACATCCAAAAGGTAGGTTACCGTTATTCTCCCCATTGTAAAGGTGAGGAGAGGAGGCGGAAGCAGAAAGATGGCAACCTGCCTGGAATTCACAGAAGGATTCTCTAGGTAATGACATGACTTTTGGACAAGACTTAAAGGTTTAACACATGACAGTGAAGACGCAGATCCCAGTATCACAGAACGTGAAAAACACTGAGTCCTGCCAAATGGATTAAAACACTAACTATGGATCCTCACAATCTCTTGGCCTGTTTTCTCAGGTGAGGGAAAACCCGGTGTGGAAAACCGTTGAGGAGATGTCTGCAGATGAGGACTATGGCTGGTCTTTAAAGCCGGGAACTACCCCAGTAGATTCTGAGTCAGTGGGTCCAGAGTAGGCCTCGAGCGTCTCCGTTCTTTGACAGAGCCCCACAGGCTACACTCCCGTGCCCTTGGAGTTGGGAAGTACCGTCAGGCGCTACATCAGGACGTTTCAGTCAACAACGGGGGTCCCAAAAGATTAGTCCCATAGAGCCAAGGTGTATAGGAGGCTCTGCCATCTAGGTTTATGAACTCCGTGGTGCTTGCACGCTCACGAGATTGCCTGACCGTGACGCACTCCTCAGAACCTAGCCCCACTGTTAAGCAAAGCATGACTGCACTGCCTTAGATTCTCCACGGTTCCGGACCCTGCACGGTTTAGATGACTGCACACGCAGAGGGCACCGCGTCTGAGGCAGAGAGCGGCTGGAGTCACAAAAGCTCTCGACAGAGAGTCAAGGAAAGGCGTGCTCTGCTTACACGACTCTCTACTTTTCCCTGGGTCTGAACTATTTTACAGCTAATCTACTTTTTTTAACCGAGCAGCTCTGCCAAGAAAAAGTTACCAACAAATACCAGCCAAACCAATATAAGCGATACCTATTAAATAAGCCTGACCCTACTAGGCTACTGACAAGGCTTTTATTTCCCTGGGATAATCTGGACAGCATTAGATTCTGTTACCAAGAGCAGCCAAGTCGAGGGAGATTATTTCTAATTCCACAGTGCCACAGATGCGGTCAGTAGCAACTGCAAGCTGGAAAGGAAACAAAGCCGGGTGTAATCCATTCCAGTTCACACGTTGCACGAGGGACAGCCTCCAAGCCTTGAATACTTATGTATGCATTTATCCATTTATTTAATCAACCACTACTAACGCCTACTGAAGGCCAGACACTGCTCTAAGTACTTTACGGACATGAAATAGCCTCTAACCTTTACACTCACCTATGGAGTGTGTGTTATAATCATCCCCGTTTTACAGATCAGGAAACTGACACACAGAATGGTACAGTAACTTGCCCAAGTTCACACAGCCCGTAGGTGGCAGAGCTAGGACCCATGTGACAGAGTCTGGCTCCAGAGTCCACGTGCTGAATCACCACGCTTAGTCTCCGAAAGCCTATAGAAAGCGCCAGCCTTAATCGAAAAGTTTGGTTTTCCCCACCCTACAGTCCCTACGCGGCCCCAGTCTCCAGGGCATGCTTTCAGCTCCTCTGACAGGCCATCCTCCTCCCTTGCCCTGTCCCAACGCTCTCCCGCACAAGTCCTCCTTTGCTTTTAGGCATCTGCTCTCAGCTTCAACATCACTGCCTAAGTCACAAAGTCTAACAGTAAATGCCGTATTTCTCAGCACTCAACACAGAATGGCTTTTACGTAGCTCCTAGGTAATTAGTTGCTGCCTATCTGTCCTTTCCAACTAGGCTGCGAGGTCCAGTACGTCAAACACCCTGTCAGTCTTGCCCACCAAGTGTCCAGACCACTGAACACGCACCGACCCGAGGAAAGGAAGTCCCAAAGTCAACTCTCCAGACTTTCTGTGGAAGGAGGGAACGAACGGAGCACCCTCCAGCCTCACGCTTTCTTTGCCAGACTTTCAAGTGTGGGACACACACCTGTGCTCACAATGCTCCCCGGACAGCCCCCACTGCACCCCTAACAGGTAGACTTCTGCCCAGTCAAGGCCTTTGGAAAGCACTGGCTCTGCACACGAATATTATGCGGCCCTCCACAGGCCACTTCCCCTGAACCGGCCTGAGCTTCAGGGCCACGACAGGCTTCGTGAAAACCCCAACGGAACGTAGCCTCGAAAAGAGGGAGACCTGCACCCCTCAGAACGCATCGAGACCAGTGTCGTTACCGACGTCGCGTCTGGCCTTCCAAGAAGCCAAGACCACGGGCGCCGCTTCAGCGCCCGACTCCCGGGCACCGCATCCCCAGGCTGGCCCCTGGGCAGGTGCCCGGCACACACCGCCCGTTCCACGAACGCGTGAAGCGCACGAAGAGACCCCCTCGCTGCCCGCGCCGCGCAGCTGTCCCGCGGCCTGACGGGCACCTCTCGGCGCACCAGCCTATTCCTCAGGGACACGCTCGCCTCCCACCAGCCCCCAGGCCCACGCCCCCAGGTACCTCTCCCAGATGGAATCCTCTTCGCAGGCGCCCTGGTCGTCCGTGTCCGGCGAGCAGGAAGAGCGGGAGCTGAAGGAGGGCCTCCTCAGGCTAGCGGCCGTGGCTGTGGAGGGCCCGGGCTGCTGTGCCCAGCGGGGACACGGAGCGGCGTCCAGGGACGCCGGGGGAACGGGCGAGCCCGGCCCAGGAGAGAGCAGCAGAGCGCGGCCGGACTCCGCCGGGCTCGGCTCTGGGCAGGCAGGCGCGGCTGGCCGACGCCTCCCCGGACGGCGGCCCAGCAGCCGTGCGCGCTCCCCGCGCGCGCGCGCGCGCGCCGCCGCCCAGAGGCTCCCTGGCCGCTGCCCCGCCCCACCCCCCCGCCCCCCCCACTCAGGCGGTGGACTGCGGACAGGGACAGGGACACCCTCCTGGGAGAACTGCTGGGGCCCCGCCCACACGCTCGCTCTCGGGGAACTGCAGCCTCCTCGGGTCTGACTGCAATGCCACACCCGAAACCATGCAACGTCTAGAAGAAAACATAGGCAGTATGCCCTTTGACAGCAGTCTTAGCAGCCTACTTTCAAGTACCACGTCTGACTGGGCAATGGAAACAAAGTACAAAATGAACAAACGGGACTACATCAAAGTGAAAAAAAATCTTCTGCACGGCAAAGGAAACCATCCACAAAACCAAAACACAACCTAACAACTGGGAGAAGATACTTGCAAACCATATATCGGATAAGGGGTTTATATCCAAAACACAGAAAGAACTCCGACAGCTCAACAACAACAAAAAATCAACAACCCGATTAAAAAGACGGGCAAAAGATCTGAGCAGTGACTTCTCCAAAGAAGGTATACGGGTGGCCAACAGGCACATGGAAAGGGGCTCAACATCATTAGCGATCAGAGGAAGGCAAATCAAAACTACAAGGAGAGGTCACCTTCCTCTGGTCAGAATGGCTCTAATTAACAAGACAGGAGACAAGTGTCGGAGAGGACGTGGAGAGAAGGGAACTCTCCTACACTGCTGGTGGGAGTGCAGACTGGTGCAGCCACCATGGAAAGCCGTATGGAGTATCCTCAGAAAACTAAGAATACAATCTACCATATGTATGATCCAGCTAGCCCACTGCTGGGTATTTATCCAAAGAACTGGAAAACACCAATGCAGAAAGACACATGCACCCCTAGGTTCACTGCAGCATTATTCACAACAGCCAAAACTTGGAAGCAACCTAGGTGCCCATCAAGGGAAGTATGGACAGAGAAGATGTGGTGTGTATACACAATGGAATGCTACTCGGCCCTAAGAAACGATGAGATCCGGCCATTTGTGACAACGTGGATGGACCTTGAGGGTATTATGCGAAGTGAAATAAATCAGAGGGAGAAAGTCAAACACCGTGTGATCTCACTCATGAGTACATGATAAAAACAATGACGAACACGCACAGAGCAACGGAGATTGGATTGGTGGTTACCGTAGGGGGAGGGGGGGAGGGGAGAGAGCCAAAGGGGCGATGAGGCTCACATGTGAGGTGACGGACTATAATTAGTTTTTGGGCGGTGAACACGACGTAATCTACACAGAATTCGAAATGTATTACAACGTACCTCTGGAAAGCTACGTGATGTTAGAATCCACTGTCACTGCAATAAAGTAAAATAAAATAAAATAAAACAAAATAAAATAAAGAAGTGTAGGAGCCTCAAGAGGCTAACAGGCTTTTGCAAAGTTATTCTAGGGATTTTTACGGCTTGGCTCAGGGCGGCAGACACCAGCCTGAGACACAGCTGTGACATAGCCACGAACTTCAACTCGACTATATTCCGACTGGAGGGAAGTCAAAACTACTGTAATCATAATTTATTGAAGGCTTCGCTTTGTGCCAGATCCTGCGCCGACTGCTTTGCACCAACTGTCTCGTTTAATCCTCACATCCAAAAGGTAGGTTACCGTTATTCTCCCCATTGTAAAGGTGAGGAGAGGAGGCGGAAGCAGAAAGATGGCAACCTGCCTGGAATTCACAGAAGGATTCTCTAGGTAATGACATGACTTTTGGACAAGACTTAAAGGTTTAACACATGACAGTGAAGACGCAGATCCCAGTATCACAGAACGTGAAAAACACTGAGTCCTGCCAAATGGATTAAAACACTAACTATGGATCCTCACAATCTCTTGGCCTGTTTTCTCAGGTGAGGGAAAACCCGGTGTGGAAAACCGTTGAGGAGATGTCTGCAGATGAGGACTATGGCTGGTCTTTAAAGCCGGGAACTACCCCAGTAGATTCTGAGTCAGTGGGTCCAGAGTAGGCCTCGAGCGTCTCCGTTCTTTGACAGAGCCCCACAGGCTACACTCCCGTGCCCTTGGAGTTGGGAAGTACCGTCAGGCGCTACATCAGGACGTTTCAGTCAACAACGGGGGTCCCAAAAGATTAGTCCCATAGAGCCAAGGTGTATAGGAGGCTCTGCCATCTAGGTTTATGAACTCCGTGGTGCTTGCACGCTCACGAGATTGCCTGACCGTGACGCACTCCTCAGAACCTAGCCCCACTGTTAAGCAAAGCATGACTGCACTGCCTTAGATTCTCCACGGTTCCGGACCCTGCACGGTTTAGATGACTGCACACGCAGAGGGCACCGCGTCTGAGGCAGAGAGCGGCTGGAGTCACAAAAGCTCTCGACAGAGAGTCAAGGAAAGGCGTGCTCTGCTTACACGACTCTCTACTTTTCCCTGGGTCTGAACTATTTTACAGCTAATCTACTTTTTTTAACCGAGCAGCTCTGCCAAGAAAAAGTTACCAACAAATACCAGCCAAACCAATATAAGCGATACCTATTAAATAAGCCTGACCCTACTAGGCTACTGACAAGGCTTTTATTTCCCTGGGATAATCTGGACAGCATTAGATTCTGTTACCAAGAGCAGCCAAGTCGAGGGAGATTATTTCTAATTCCACAGTGCCACAGATGCGGTCAGTAGCAACTGCAAGCTGGAAAGGAAACAAAGCCGGGTGTAATCCATTCCAGTTCACACGTTGCACGAGGGACAGCCTCCAAGCCTTGAATACTTATGTATGCATTTATCCATTTATTTAATCAACCACTACTAACGCCTACTGAAGGCCAGACACTGCTCTAAGTACTTTACGGACATGAAATAGCCTCTAACCTTTACACTCACCTATGGAGTGTGTGTTATAATCATCCCCGTTTTACAGATCAGGAAACTGACACACAGAATGGTACAGTAACTTGCCCAAGTTCACACAGCCCGTAGGTGGCAGAGCTAGGACCCATGTGACAGAGTCTGGCTCCAGAGTCCACGTGCTGAATCACCACGCTTAGTCTCCGAAAGCCTATAGAAAGCGCCAGCCTTAATCGAAAAGTTTGGTTTTCCCCACCCTACAGTCCCTACGCGGCCCCAGTCTCCAGGGCATGCTTTCAGCTCCTCTGACAGGCCATCCTCCTCCCTTGCCCTGTCCCAACGCTCTCCCGCACAAGTCCTCCTTTGCTTTTAGGCATCTGCTCTCAGCTTCAACATCACTGCCTAAGTCACAAAGTCTAACAGTAAATGCCGTATTTCTCAGCACTCAACACAGAATGGCTTTTACGTATCTCCTAGGTAATTAGTTGCTGCCTATCTGTCCTTTCCAACTAGGCTGCGAGGTCCAGTACGTCAAACACCCTGTCAGTCTTGCCCACCAAGTGTCCAGACCACTGAACACGCACCGACCCGAGGAAAGGAAGTCCCAAAGTCAACTCTCCAGACTTTCTGTGGAAGGAGGGAACGAACGGAGCACCCTCCAGCCTCACGCTTTCTTTGCCAGACTTTCAAGTGTGGGACACACACCTGTGCTCACAATGCTCCCCGGACAGCCCCCACTGCACCCCTAACAGGTAGACTTCTGCCCAGTCAAGGCCTTTGGAAAGCACTGGCTCTGCACACGAATATTATGCGGCCCTCCACAGGCCACTTCCCCTGAACCGGCCTGAGCTTCAGGGCCACGACAGGCTTCGTGAAAACCCCAACGGAACGTAGCCTCGAAAAGAGGGAGACCTGCACCCCTCAGAACGCATCGAGACCAGTGTCGTTACCGACGTCGCGTCTGGCCTTCCAAGAAGCCAAGACCACGGGCGCCGCTTCAGCGCCCGACTCCCGGGCACCGCATCCCCAGGCTGGCCCCTGGGCAGGTGCCCGGCACACACCGCCCGTTCCACGAACGCGTGAAGCGCACGAAGAGACCCCCTCGCTGCCCGCGCCGCGCAGCTGTCCCGCGGCCTGACGGGCACCTCTCGGCGCACCAGCCTATTCCTCAGGGACACGCTCGCCTCCCACCAGCCCCCAGGCCCACGCCCCCAGGTACCTCTCCCAGATGGAATCCTCTTCGCAGGCGCCCTGGTCGTCCGTGTCCGGCGAGCAGGAAGAGCGGGAGCTGAAGGAGGGCCTCCTCAGGCTAGCGGCCGTGGCTGTGGAGGGCCCGGGCTGCTGTGCCCAGCGGGGACACGGAGCGGCGTCCAGGGACGCCGGGGGAACGGGCGAGCCCGGCCCAGGAGAGAGCAGCAGAGCGCGGCCGGACTCCGCCGGGCTCGGCTCTGGGCAGGCAGGCGCGGCTGGCCGACGCCTCCCCGGACGGCGGCCCAGCAGCCGTGCGCGCTCCCCGCGCGCGCGCGCGCGCGCCGCCGCCCAGAGGCTCCCTGGCCGCTGCCCCGCCCCACCCCCCCGCCCCCCCCACTCAGGCGGTGGACTGCGGACAGGGACAGGGACACCCTCCTGGGAGAACTGCTGGGGCCCCGCCCACACGCTCGCTCTCGGGGAACTGCAGCCTCCTCGGGTCTGACTGCAATGCCACACCCGAAACCATGCAACGTCTAGAAGAAAACATAGGCAGTATGCCCTTTGACAGCAGTCTTAGCAGCCTACTTTCAAGTACCACGTCTGACTGGGCAATGGAAACAAAGTACAAAATGAACAAACGGGACTACATCAAAGTGAAAAAAAATCTTCTGCACGGCAAAGGAAACCATCCACAAAACCAAAACACAACCTAACAACTGGGAGAAGATACTTGCAAACCATATATCGGATAAGGGGTTTATATCCAAAACACAGAAAGAACTCCGACAGCTCAACAACAACAAAAAATCAACAACCCGATTAAAAAGACGGGCAAAAGATCTGAGCAGTGACTTCTCCAAAGAAGGTATACGGGTGGCCAACAGGCACATGGAAAGGGGCTCAACATCATTAGCGATCAGAGGAAGGCAAATCAAAACTACAAGGAGAGGTCACCTTCCTCTGGTCAGAATGGCTCTAATTAACAAGACAGGAGACAAGTGTCGGAGAGGACGTGGAGAGAAGGGAACTCTCCTACACTGCTGGTGGGAGTGCAGACTGGTGCAGCCACCATGGAAAGCCGTATGGAGTATCCTCAGAAAACTAAGAATACAATCTACCATATGTATGATCCAGCTAGCCCACTGCTGGGTATTTATCCAAAGAACTGGAAAACACCAATGCAGAAAGACACATGCACCCCTAGGTTCACTGCAGCATTATTCACAACAGCCAAAACTTGGAAGCAACCTAGGTGCCCATCAAGGGAAGTATGGACAGAGAAGATGTGGTGTGTATACACAATGGAATGCTACTCGGCCCTAAGAAACGATGAGATCCGGCCATTTGTGACAACGTGGATGGACCTTGAGGGTATTATGCGAAGTGAAATAAATCAGAGGGAGAAAGTCAAACACCGTGTGATCTCACTCATGAGTACATGATAAAAACAATGACGAACACGCACAGAGCAACGGAGATTGGATTGGTGGTTACCGTAGGGGGAGGGGGGGAGGGGAGAGAGCCAAAGGGGCGATGAGGCTCACATGTGAGGTGACGGACTATAATTAGTTTTTGGGCGGTGAACACGACGTAATCTACACAGAATTCGAAATGTATTACAACGTACCTCTGGAAAGCTACGTGATGTTAGAATCCACTGTCACTGCAATAAAGTAAAATAAAATAAAATAAAACAAAATAAAATAAAGAAGTGTAGGAGCCTCAAGAGGCTAACAGGCTTTTGCAAAGTTATTCTAGGGATTTTTACGGCTTGGCTCAGGGCGGCAGACACCAGCCTGAGACACAGCTGTGACATAGCCACGAACTTCAACTCGACTATATTCCGACTGGAGGGAAGTCAAAACTACTGTAATCATAATTTATTGAAGGCTTCGCTTTGTGCCAGATCCTGCGCCGACTGCTTTGCACCAACTGTCTCGTTTAATCCTCACATCCAAAAGGTAGGTTACCGTTATTCTCCCCATTGTAAAGGTGAGGAGAGGAGGCGGAAGCAGAAAGATGGCAACCTGCCTGGAATTCACAGAAGGATTCTCTAGGTAATGACATGACTTTTGGACAAGACTTAAAGGTTTAACACATGACAGTGAAGACGCAGATCCCAGTATCACAGAACGTGAAAAACACTGAGTCCTGCCAAATGGATTAAAACACTAACTATGGATCCTCACAATCTCTTGGCCTGTTTTCTCAGGTGAGGGAAAACCCGGTGTGGAAAACCGTTGAGGAGATGTCTGCAGATGAGGACTATGGCTGGTCTTTAAAGCCGGGAACTACCCCAGTAGATTCTGAGTCAGTGGGTCCAGAGTAGGCCTCGAGCGTCTCCGTTCTTTGACAGAGCCCCACAGGCTACACTCCCGTGCCCTTGGAGTTGGGAAGTACCGTCAGGCGCTACATCAGGACGTTTCAGTCAACAACGGGGGTCCCAAAAGATTAGTCCCATAGAGCCAAGGTGTATAGGAGGCTCTGCCATCTAGGTTTATGAACTCCGTGGTGCTTGCACGCTCACGAGATTGCCTGACCGTGACGCACTCCTCAGAACCTAGCCCCACTGTTAAGCAAAGCATGACTGCACTGCCTTAGATTCTCCACGGTTCCGGACCCTGCACGGTTTAGATGACTGCACACGCAGAGGGCACCGCGTCTGAGGCAGAGAGCGGCTGGAGTCACAAAAGCTCTCGACAGAGAGTCAAGGAAAGGCGTGCTCTGCTTACACGACTCTCTACTTTTCCCTGGGTCTGAACTATTTTACAGCTAATCTACTTTTTTTAACCGAGCAGCTCTGCCAAGAAAAAGTTACCAACAAATACCAGCCAAACCAATATAAGCGATACCTATTAAATAAGCCTGACCCTACTAGGCTACTGACAAGGCTTTTATTTCCCTGGGATAATCTGGACAGCATTAGATTCTGTTACCAAGAGCAGCCAAGTCGAGGGAGATTATTTCTAATTCCACAGTGCCACAGATGCGGTCAGTAGCAACTGCAAGCTGGAAAGGAAACAAAGCCGGGTGTAATCCATTCCAGTTCACACGTTGCACGAGGGACAGCCTCCAAGCCTTGAATACTTATGTATGCATTTATCCATTTATTTAATCAACCACTACTAACGCCTACTGAAGGCCAGACACTGCTCTAAGTACTTTACGGACATGAAATAGCCTCTAACCTTTACACTCACCTATGGAGTGTGTGTTATAATCATCCCCGTTTTACAGATCAGGAAACTGACACACAGAATGGTACAGTAACTTGCCCAAGTTCACACAGCCCGTAGGTGGCAGAGCTAGGACCCATGTGACAGAGTCTGGCTCCAGAGTCCACGTGCTGAATCACCACGCTTAGTCTCCGAAAGCCTATAGAAAGCGCCAGCCTTAATCGAAAAGTTTGGTTTTCCCCACCCTACAGTCCCTACGCGGCCCCAGTCTCCAGGGCATGCTTTCAGCTCCTCTGACAGGCCATCCTCCTCCCTTGCCCTGTCCCAACGCTCTCCCGCACAAGTCCTCCTTTGCTTTTAGGCATCTGCTCTCAGCTTCAACATCACTGCCTAAGTCACAAAGTCTAACAGTGAATGCCGTATTTCTCAGCACTCAACACAGAATGGCTTTTACGTATCTCCTAGGTAATTAGTTGCTGCCTATCTGTCCTTTCCAACTAGGCTGCGAGGTCCAGTACGTCAAACACCCTGTCAGTCTTGCCCACCAAGTGTCCAGACCACTGAACACGCACCGACCCGAGGAAAGGAAGTCCCAAAGTCAACTCTCCAGACTTTCTGTGGAAGGAGGGAACGAACGGAGCACCCTCCAGCCTCACGCTTTCTTTGCCAGACTTTCAAGTGTGGGACACACACCTGTGCTCACAATGCTCCCCGGACAGCCCCCACTGCACCCCTAACAGGTAGACTTCTGCCCAGTCAAGGCCTTTGGAAAGCACTGGCTCTGCACACGAATATTATGCGGCCCTCCACAGGCCACTTCCCCTGAACCGGCCTGAGCTTCAGGGCCACGACAGGCTTCGTGAAAACCCCAACGGAACGTAGCCTCGAAAAGAGGGAGACCTGCACCCCTCAGAACGCATCGAGACCAGTGTCGTTACCGACGTCGCGTCTGGCCTTCCAAGAAGCCAAGACCACGGGCGCCGCTTCAGCGCCCGACTCCCGGGCACCGCATCCCCAGGCTGGCCCCTGGGCAGGTGCCCGGCACACACCGCCCGTTCCACGAACGCGTGAAGCGCACGAAGAGACCCCCTCGCTGCCCGCGCCGCGCAGCTGTCCCGCGGCCTGACGGGCACCTCTCGGCGCACCAGCCTATTCCTCAGGGACACGCTCGCCTCCCACCAGCCCCCAGGCCCACGCCCCCAGGTACCTCTCCCAGATGGAATCCTCTTCGCAGGCGCCCTGGTCGTCCGTGTCCGGCGAGCAGGAAGAGCGGGAGCTGAAGGAGGGCCTCCTCAGGCTAGCGGCCGTGGCTGTGGAGGGCCCGGGCTGCTGTGCCCAGCGGGGACACGGAGCGGCGTCCAGGGACGCCGGGGGAACGGGCGAGCCCGGCCCAGGAGAGAGCAGCAGAGCGCGGCCGGACTCCGCCGGGCTCGGCTCTGGGCAGGCAGGCGCGGCTGGCCGACGCCTCCCCGGACGGCGGCCCAGCAGCCGTGCGCGCTCCCCGCGCGCGCGCGCGCGCGCCGCCGCCCAGAGGCTCCCTGGCCGCTGCCCCGCCCCACCCCCCCGCCCCCCCCACTCAGGCGGTGGACTGCGGACAGGGACAGGGACACCCTCCTGGGAGAACTGCTGGGGCCCCGCCCACACGCTCGCTCTCGGGGAACTGCAGCCTCCTCGGGTCTGACTGCAATGCCACACCCGAAACCATGCAACGTCTAGAAGAAAACATAGGCAGTATGCCCTTTGACAGCAGTCTTAGCAGCCTACTTTCAAGTACCACGTCTGACTGGGCAATGGAAACAAAGTACAAAATGAACAAACGGGACTACATCAAAGTGAAAAAAAATCTTCTGCACGGCAAAGGAAACCATCCACAAAACCAAAACACAACCTAACAACTGGGAGAAGATACTTGCAAACCATATATCGGATAAGGGGTTTATATCCAAAACACAGAAAGAACTCCGACAGCTCAACAACAACAAAAAATCAACAACCCGATTAAAAAGACGGGCAAAAGATCTGAGCAGTGACTTCTCCAAAGAAGGTATACGGGTGGCCAACAGGCACATGGAAAGGGGCTCAACATCATTAGCGATCAGAGGAAGGCAAATCAAAACTACAAGGAGAGGTCACCTTCCTCTGGTCAGAATGGCTCTAATTAACAAGACAGGAGACAAGTGTCGGAGAGGACGTGGAGAGAAGGGAACTCTCCTACACTGCTGGTGGGAGTGCAGACTGGTGCAGCCACCATGGAAAGCCGTATGGAGTATCCTCAGAAAACTAAGAATACAATCTACCATATGTATGATCCAGCTAGCCCACTGCTGGGTATTTATCCAAAGAACTGGAAAACACCAATGCAGAAAGACACATGCACCCCTAGGTTCACTGCAGCATTATTCACAACAGCCAAAACTTGGAAGCAACCTAGGTGCCCATCAAGGGAAGTATGGACAGAGAAGATGTGGTGTGTATACACAATGGAATGCTACTCGGCCCTAAGAAACGATGAGATCCGGCCATTTGTGACAACGTGGATGGACCTTGAGGGTATTATGCGAAGTGAAATAAATCAGAGGGAGAAAGTCAAACACCGTGTGATCTCACTCATGAGTACATGATAAAAACAATGACGAACACGCACAGAGCAACGGAGATTGGATTGGTGGTTACCGTAGGGGGAGGGGGGGAGGGGAGAGAGCCAAAGGGGCGATGAGGCTCACATGTGAGGTGACGGACTATAATTAGTTTTTGGGCGGTGAACACGACGTAATCTACACAGAATTCGAAATGTATTACAACGTACCTCTGGAAAGCTACGTGATGTTAGAATCCACTGTCACTGCAATAAAGTAAAATAAAATAAAATAAAACAAAATAAAATAAAGAAGTGTAGGAGCCTCAAGAGGCTAACAGGCTTTTGCAAAGTTATTCTAGGGATTTTTACGGCTTGGCTCAGGGCGGCAGACACCAGCCTGAGACACAGCTGTGACATAGCCACGAACTTCAACTCGACTATATTCCGACTGGAGGGAAGTCAAAACTACTGTAATCATAATTTATTGAAGGCTTCGCTTTGTGCCAGATCCTGCGCCGACTGCTTTGCACCAACTGTCTCGTTTAATCCTCACATCCAAAAGGTAGGTTACCGTTATTCTCCCCATTGTAAAGGTGAGGAGAGGAGGCGGAAGCAGAAAGATGGCAACCTGCCTGGAATTCACAGAAGGATTCTCTAGGTAATGACATGACTTTTGGACAAGACTTAAAGGTTTAACACATGACAGTGAAGACGCAGATCCCAGTATCACAGAACGTGAAAAACACTGAGTCCTGCCAAATGGATTAAAACACTAACTATGGATCCTCACAATCTCTTGGCCTGTTTTCTCAGGTGAGGGAAAACCCGGTGTGGAAAACCGTTGAGGAGATGTCTGCAGATGAGGACTATGGCTGGTCTTTAAAGCCGGGAACTACCCCAGTAGATTCTGAGTCAGTGGGTCCAGAGTAGGCCTCGAGCGTCTCCGTTCTTTGACAGAGCCCCACAGGCTACACTCCCGTGCCCTTGGAGTTGGGAAGTACCGTCAGGCGCTACATCAGGACGTTTCAGTCAACAACGGGGGTCCCAAAAGATTAGTCCCATAGAGCCAAGGTGTATAGGAGGCTCTGCCATCTAGGTTTATGAACTCCGTGGTGCTTGCACGCTCACGAGATTGCCTGACCGTGACGCACTCCTCAGAACCTAGCCCCACTGTTAAGCAAAGCATGACTGCACTGCCTTAGATTCTCCACGGTTCCGGACCCTGCACGGTTTAGATGACTGCACACGCAGAGGGCACCGCGTCTGAGGCAGAGAGCGGCTGGAGTCACAAAAGCTCTCGACAGAGAGTCAAGGAAAGGCGTGCTCTGCTTACACGACTCTCTACTTTTCCCTGGGTCTGAACTATTTTACAGCTAATCTACTTTTTTTAACCGAGCAGCTCTGCCAAGAAAAAGTTACCAACAAATACCAGCCAAACCAATATAAGCGATACCTATTAAATAAGCCTGACCCTACTAGGCTACTGACAAGGCTTTTATTTCCCTGGGATAATCTGGACAGCATTAGATTCTGTTACCAAGAGCAGCCAAGTCGAGGGAGATTATTTCTAATTCCACAGTGCCACAGATGCGGTCAGTAGCAACTGCAAGCTGGAAAGGAAACAAAGCCGGGTGTAATCCATTCCAGTTCACACGTTGCACGAGGGACAGCCTCCAAGCCTTGAATACTTATGTATGCATTTATCCATTTATTTAATCAACCACTACTAACGCCTACTGAAGGCCAGACACTGCTCTAAGTACTTTACGGACATGAAATAGCCTCTAACCTTTACACTCACCTATGGAGTGTGTGTTATAATCATCCCCGTTTTACAGATCAGGAAACTGACACACAGAATGGTACAGTAACTTGCCCAAGTTCACACAGCCCGTAGGTGGCAGAGCTAGGACCCATGTGACAGAGTCTGGCTCCAGAGTCCACGTGCTGAATCACCACGCTTAGTCTCCGAAAGCCTATAGAAAGCGCCAGCCTTAATCGAAAAGTTTGGTTTTCCCCACCCTACAGTCCCTACGCGGCCCCAGTCTCCAGGGCATGCTTTCAGCTCCTCTGACAGGCCATCCTCCTCCCTTGCCCTGTCCCAACGCTCTCCCGCACAAGTCCTCCTTTGCTTTTAGGCATCTGCTCTCAGCTTCAACATCACTGCCTAAGTCACAAAGTCTAACAGTAAATGCCGTATTTCTCAGCACTCAACACAGAATGGCTTTTACGTATCTCCTAGGTAATTAGTTGCTGCCTATCTGTCCTTTCCAACTAGGCTGCGAGGTCCAGTACGTCAAACACCCTGTCAGTCTTGCCCACCAAGTGTCCAGACCACTGAACACGCACCGACCCGAGGAAAGGAAGTCCCAAAGTCAACTCTCCAGACTTTCTGTGGAAGGAGGGAACGAACGGAGCACCCTCCAGCCTCACGCTTTCTTTGCCAGACTTTCAAGTGTGGGACACACACCTGTGCTCACAATGCTCCCCGGACAGCCCCCACTGCACCCCTAACAGGTAGACTTCTGCCCAGTCAAGGCCTTTGGAAAGCACTGGCTCTGCACACGAATATTATGCGGCCCTCCACAGGCCACTTCCCCTGAACCGGCCTGAGCTTCAGGGCCACGACAGGCTTCGTGAAAACCCCAACGGAACGTAGCCTCGAAAAGAGGGAGACCTGCACCCCTCAGAACGCATCGAGACCAGTGTCGTTACCGACGTCGCGTCTGGCCTTCCAAGAAGCCAAGACCACGGGCGCCGCTTCAGCGCCCGACTCCCGGGCACCGCATCCCCAGGCTGGCCCCTGGGCAGGTGCCCGGCACACACCGCCCGTTCCACGAACGCGTGAAGCGCACGAAGAGACCCCCTCGCTGCCCGCGCCGCGCAGCTGTCCCGCGGCCTGACGGGCACCTCTCGGCGCACCAGCCTATTCCTCAGGGACACGCTCGCCTCCCACCAGCCCCCAGGCCCACGCCCCCAGGTACCTCTCCCAGATGGAATCCTCTTCGCAGGCGCCCTGGTCGTCCGTGTCCGGCGAGCAGGAAGAGCGGGAGCTGAAGGAGGGCCTCCTCAGGCTAGCGGCCGTGGCTGTGGAGGGCCCGGGCTGCTGTGCCCAGCGGGGACACGGAGCGGCGTCCAGGGACGCCGGGGGAACGGGCGAGCCCGGCCCAGGAGAGAGCAGCAGAGCGCGGCCGGACTCCGCCGGGCTCGGCTCTGGGCAGGCAGGCGCGGCTGGCCGACGCCTCCCCGGACGGCGGCCCAGCAGCCGTGCGCGCTCCCCGCGCGCGCGCGCGCGCGCCGCCGCCCAGAGGCTCCCTGGCCGCTGCCCCGCCCCACCCCCCCGCCCCCCCCCACTCAGGCGGTGGACTGCGGACAGGGACAGGGACACCCTCCTGGGAGAACTGCTGGGGCCCCGCCCACACGCTCGCTCTCGGGGAACTGCAGCCTCCTCGGGTCTGACTGCAATGCCACACCCGAAACCATGCAACGTCTAGAAGAAAACATAGGCAGTATGCCCTTTGACAGCAGTCTTAGCAGCCTACTTTCAAGTACCACGTCTGACTGGGCAATGGAAACAAAGTACAAAATGAACAAACGGGACTACATCAAAGTGAAAAAAAATCTTCTGCACGGCAAAGGAAACCATCCACAAAACCAAAACACAACCTAACAACTGGGAGAAGATACTTGCAAACCATATATCGGATAAGGGGTTTATATCCAAAACACAGAAAGAACTCCGACAGCTCAACAACAACAAAAAATCAACAACCCGATTAAAAAGACGGGCAAAAGATCTGAGCAGTGACTTCTCCAAAGAAGGTATACGGGTGGCCAACAGGCACATGGAAAGGGGCTCAACATCATTAGCGATCAGAGGAAGGCAAATCAAAACTACAAGGAGAGGTCACCTTCCTCTGGTCAGAATGGCTCTAATTAACAAGACAGGAGACAAGTGTCGGAGAGGACGTGGAGAGAAGGGAACTCTCCTACACTGCTGGTGGGAGTGCAGACTGGTGCAGCCACCATGGAAAGCCGTATGGAGTATCCTCAGAAAACTAAGAATACAATCTACCATATGTATGATCCAGCTAGCCCACTGCTGGGTATTTATCCAAAGAACTGGAAAACACCAATGCAGAAAGACACATGCACCCCTAGGTTCACTGCAGCATTATTCACAACAGCCAAAACTTGGAAGCAACCTAGGTGCCCATCAAGGGAAGTATGGACAGAGAAGATGTGGTGTGTATACACAATGGAATGCTACTCGGCCCTAAGAAACGATGAGATCCGGCCATTTGTGACAACGTGGATGGACCTTGAGGGTATTATGCGAAGTGAAATAAATCAGAGGGAGAAAGTCAAACACCGTGTGATCTCACTCATGAGTACATGATAAAAACAATGACGAACACGCACAGAGCAACGGAGATTGGATTGGTGGTTACCGTAGGGGGAGGGGGGGAGGGGAGAGAGCCAAAGGGGCGATGAGGCTCACATGTGAGGTGACGGACTATAATTAGTTTTTGGGCGGTGAACACGACGTAATCTACACAGAATTCGAAATGTATTACAACGTACCTCTGGAAAGCTACGTGATGTTAGAATCCACTGTCACTGCAATAAAGTAAAATAAAATAAAATAAAACAAAATAAAATAAAGAAGTGTAGGAGCCTCAAGAGGCTAACAGGCTTTTGCAAAGTTATTCTAGGGATTTTTACGGCTTGGCTCAGGGCGGCAGACACCAGCCTGAGACACAGCTGTGACATAGCCACGAACTTCAACTCGACTATATTCCGACTGGAGGGAAGTCAAAACTACTGTAATCATAATTTATTGAAGGCTTCGCTTTGTGCCAGATCCTGCGCCGACTGCTTTGCACCAACTGTCTCGTTTAATCCTCACATCCAAAAGGTAGGTTACCGTTATTCTCCCCATTGTAAAGGTGAGGAGAGGAGGCGGAAGCAGAAAGATGGCAACCTGCCTGGAATTCACAGAAGGATTCTCTAGGTAATGACATGACTTTTGGACAAGACTTAAAGGTTTAACACATGACAGTGAAGACGCAGATCCCAGTATCACAGAACGTGAAAAACACTGAGTCCTGCCAAATGGATTAAAACACTAACTATGGATCCTCACAATCTCTTGGCCTGTTTTCTCAGGTGAGGGAAAACCCGGTGTGGAAAACCGTTGAGGAGATGTCTGCAGATGAGGACTATGGCTGGTCTTTAAAGCCGGGAACTATCCCAGTAGATTCTGAGTCAGTGGGTCCAGAGTAGGCCTCGAGCGTCTCCGTTCTTTGACAGAGCCCCACAGGCTACACTCCCGTGCCCTTGGAGTTGGGAAGTACCGTCAGGCGCTACATCAGGACGTTTCAGTCAACAACGGGGGTCCCAAAAGATTAGTCCCATAGAGCCAAGGTGTATAGGAGGCTCTGCCATCTAGGTTTATGAACTCCGTGGTGCTTGCACGCTCACGAGATTGCCTGACCGTGACGCACTCCTCAGAACCTAGCCCCACTGTTAAGCAAAGCATGACTGCACTGCCTTAGATTCTCCACGGTTCCGGACCCTGCACGGTTTAGATGACTGCACACGCAGAGGGCACCGCGTCTGAGGCAGAGAGCGGCTGGAGTCACAAAAGCTCTCGACAGAGAGTCAAGGAAAGGCGTGCTCTGCTTACACGACTCTCTACTTTTCCCTGGGTCTGAACTATTTTACAGCTAATCTACTTTTTTTAACCGAGCAGCTCTGCCAAGAAAAAGTTACCAACAAATACCAGCCAAACCAATATAAGCGATACCTATTAAATAAGCCTGACCCTACTAGGCTACTGACAAGGCTTTTATTTCCCTGGGATAATCTGGACAGCATTAGATTCTGTTACCAAGAGCAGCCAAGTCGAGGGAGATTATTTCTAATTCCACAGTGCCACAGATGCGGTCAGTAGCAACTGCAAGCTGGAAAGGAAACAAAGCCGGGTGTAATCCATTCCAGTTCACACGTTGCACGAGGGACAGCCTCCAAGCCTTGAATACTTATGTATGCATTTATCCATTTATTTAATCAACCACTACTAACGCCTACTGAAGGCCAGACACTGCTCTAAGTACTTTACGGACATGAAATAGCCTCTAACCTTTACACTCACCTATGGAGTGTGTGTTATAATCATCCCCGTTTTACAGATCAGGAAACTGACACACAGAATGGTACAGTAACTTGCCCAAGTTCACACAGCCCGTAGGTGGCAGAGCTAGGACCCATGTGACAGAGTCTGGCTCCAGAGTCCACGTGCTGAATCACCACGCTTAGTCTCCGAAAGCCTATAGAAAGCGCCAGCCTTAATCGAAAAGTTTGGTTTTCCCCACCCTACAGTCCCTACGCGGCCCCAGTCTCCAGGGCATGCTTTCAGCTCCTCTGACAGGCCATCCTCCTCCCTTGCCCTGTCCCAACGCTCTCCCGCACAAGTCCTCCTTTGCTTTTAGGCATCTGCTCTCAGCTTCAACATCACTGCCTAAGTCACAAAGTCTAACAGTAAATGCCGTATTTCTCAGCACTCAACACAGAATGGCTTTTACGTATCTCCTAGGTAATTAGTTGCTGCCTATCTGTCCTTTCCAACTAGGCTGCGAGGTCCAGTACGTCAAACACCCTGTCAGTCTTGCCCACCAAGTGTCCAGACCACTGAACACGCACCGACCCGAGGAAAGGAAGTCCCAAAGTCAACTCTCCAGACTTTCTGTGGAAGGAGGGAACGAACGGAGCACCCTCCAGCCTCACGCTTTCTTTGCCAGACTTTCAAGTGTGGGACACACACCTGTGCTCACAATGCTCCCCGGACAGCCCCCACTGCACCCCTAACAGGTAGACTTCTGCCCAGTCAAGGCCTTTGGAAAGCACTGGCTCTGCACACGAATATTATGCGGCCCTCCACAGGCCACTTCCCCTGAACCGGCCTGAGCTTCAGGGCCACGACAGGCTTCGTGAAAACCCCAACGGAACGTAGCCTCGAAAAGAGGGAGACCTGCACCCCTCAGAACGCATCGAGACCAGTGTCGTTACCGACGTCGCGTCTGGCCTTCCAAGAAGCCAAGACCACGGGCGCCGCTTCAGCGCCCGACTCCCGGGCACCGCATCCCCAGGCTGGCCCCTGGGCAGGTGCCCGGCACACACCGCCCGTTCCACGAACGCGTGAAGCGCACGAAGAGACCCCCTCGCTGCCCGCGCCGCGCAGCTGTCCCGCGGCCTGACGGGCACCTCTCGGCGCACCAGCCTATTCCTCAGGGACACGCTCGCCTCCCACCAGCCCCCAGGCCCACGCCCCCAGGTACCTCTCCCAGATGGAATCCTCTTCGCAGGCGCCCTGGTCGTCCGTGTCCGGCGAGCAGGAAGAGCGGGAGCTGAAGGAGGGCCTCCTCAGGCTAGCGGCCGTGGCTGTGGAGGGCCCGGGCTGCTGTGCCCAGCGGGGACACGGAGCGGCGTCCAGGGACGCCGGGGGAACGGGCGAGCCCGGCCCAGGAGAGAGCAGCAGAGCGCGGCCGGACTCCGCCGGGCTCGGCTCTGGGCAGGCAGGCGCGGCTGGCCGACGCCTCCCCGGACGGCGGCCCAGCAGCCGTGCGCGCTCCCCGCGCGCGCGCGCGCGCGCCGCCGCCCAGAGGCTCCCTGGCCGCTGCCCCGCCCCACCCCCCCGCCCCCCCCACTCAGGCGGTGGACTGCGGACAGGGACAGGGACACCCTCCTGGGAGAACTGCTGGGGCCCCGCCCACACGCTCGCTCTCGGGGAACTGCAGCCTCCTCGGGTCTGACTGCAATGCCACACCCGAAACCATGCAACGTCTAGAAGAAAACATAGGCAGTATGCCCTTTGACAGCAGTCTTAGCAGCCTACTTTCAAGTACCACGTCTGACTGGGCAATGGAAACAAAGTACAAAATGAACAAACGGGACTACATCAAAGTGAAAAAAAATCTTCTGCACGGCAAAGGAAACCATCCACAAAACCAAAACACAACCTAACAACTGGGAGAAGATACTTGCAAACCATATATCGGATAAGGGTTTATATCCAAAACACAGAAAGAACTCCGACAGCTCAACAACAACAAAAAATCAACAACCCGATTAAAAAGACGGGCAAAAGATCTGAGCAGTGACTTCTCCAAAGAAGGTATACGGGTGGCCAACAGGCACATGGAAAGGGGCTCAACATCATTAGCGATCAGAGGAAGGCAAATCAAAACTACAAGGAGAGGTCACCTTCCTCTGGTCAGAATGGCTCTAATTAACAAGACAGGAGACAAGTGTCGGAGAGGACGTGGAGAGAAGGGAACTCTCCTACACTGCTGGTGGGAGTGCAGACTGGTGCAGCCACCATGGAAAGCCGTATGGAGTATCCTCAGAAAACTAAGAATACAATCTACCATATGTATGATCCAGCTAGCCCACTGCTGGGTATTTATCCAAAGAACTGGAAAACACAATGCAGAAAGACACATGCACCCCTAGGTTCACTGCAGCATTATTCACAACAGCCAAAACTTGGAAGCAACCTAGGTGCCCATCAAGGGAAGTATGGACAGAGAAGATGTGGTGTGTATACACAATGAATGCTACTCGGCCCTAAGAAACGATGAGATCCGGCCATTTGTGACAACGTGGATGGACCTTGAGGGTATTATGCGAAGTGAAATAAATCAGAGGGAGAAAGTCAAACACCGTGTGATCTCACTCATGAGTACATGATAAAAACAATGACGAACACGCACAGAGCAACGGAGATTGGATTGGTGGTTACCGTAGGGGGAGGGGGGAGGGGGAGAGAGCCAAAGGGGCGATGAGG
>NW_027221881.1:0-22632 GCF_041296265.1 Equus caballus | reverse complement strand
AAGGAAAGGCGTGCTCTGCTTACACGACTCTCTACTTTTCCCTGGGTCTGAACTATTTTACAGCTAATCTACTTTTTTTAACCGAGCAGCTCTGCCAAGAAAAAGTTACCAACAAATACCAGCCAAACCAATATAAGCGATACCTATTAAATAAGCCTGACCCTACTAGGCTACTGACAAGGCTTTTATTTCCCTGGGATAATCTGGACAGCATTAGATTCTGTTACCAAGAGCAGCCAAGTCGAGGGAGATTATTTCTAATTCCACAGTGCCACAGATGCGGTCAGTAGCAACTGCAAGCTGGAAAGGAAACAAAGCCGGGTGTAATCCATTCCAGTTCACACGTTGCACGAGGGACAGCCTCCAAGCCTTGAATACTTATGTATGCATTTATCCATTTATTTAATCAACCACTACTAACGCCTACTGAAGGCCAGACACTGCTCTAAGTACTTTACGGACATGAAATAGCCTCTAACCTTTACACTCACCTATGGAGTGTGTGTTATAATCATCCCCGTTTTACAGATCAGGAAACTGACACACAGAATGGTACAGTAACTTGCCCAAGTTCACACAGCCCGTAGGTGGCAGAGCTAGGACCCATGTGACAGAGTCTGGCTCCAGAGTCCACGTGCTGAATCACCACGCTTAGTCTCCGAAAGCCTATAGAAAGCGCCAGCCTTAATCGAAAAGTTTGGTTTTCCCCACCCTACAGTCCCTACGCGGCCCCAGTCTCCAGGGCATGCTTTCAGCTCCTCTGACAGGCCATCCTCCTCCCTTGCCCTGTCCCAACGCTCTCCCGCACAAGTCCTCCTTTGCTTTTAGGCATCTGCTCTCAGCTTCAACATCACTGCCTAAGTCACAAAGTCTAACAGTAAATGCCGTATTTCTCAGCACTCAACACAGAATGGCTTTTACGTAGCTCCTAGGTAATTAGTTGCTGCCTATCTGTCCTTTCCAACTAGGCTGCGAGGTCCAGTACGTCAAACACCCTGTCAGTCTTGCCCACCAAGTGTCCAGACCACTGAACACGCACCGACCCGAGGAAAGGAAGTCCCAAAGTCAACTCTCCAGACTTTCTGTGGAAGGAGGGAACGAACGGAGCACCCTCCAGCCTCACGCTTTCTTTGCCAGACTTTCAAGTGTGGGACACACACCTGTGCTCACAATGCTCCCCGGACAGCCCCCACTGCACCCCTAACAGGTAGACTTCTGCCCAGTCAAGGCCTTTGGAAAGCACTGGCTCTGCACACGAATATTATGCGGCCCTCCACAGGCCACTTCCCCTGAACCGGCCTGAGCTTCAGGGCCACGACAGGCTTCGTGAAAACCCCAACGGAACGTAGCCTCGAAAAGAGGGAGACCTGCACCCCTCAGAACGCATCGAGACCAGTGTCGTTACCGACGTCGCGTCTGGCCTTCCAAGAAGCCAAGACCACGGGCGCCGCTTCAGCGCCCGACTCCCGGGCACCGCATCCCCAGGCTGGCCCCTGGGCAGGTGCCCGGCACACACCGCCCGTTCCACGAACGCGTGAAGCGCACGAAGAGACCCCCTCGCTGCCCGCGCCGCGCAGCTGTCCCGCGGCCTGACGGGCACCTCTCGGCGCACCAGCCTATTCCTCAGGGACACGCTCGCCTCCCACCAGCCCCCAGGCCCACGCCCCCAGGTACCTCTCCCAGATGGAATCCTCTTCGCAGGCGCCCTGGTCGTCCGTGTCCGGCGAGCAGGAAGAGCGGGAGCTGAAGGAGGGCCTCCTCAGGCTAGCGGCCGTGGCTGTGGAGGGCCCGGGCTGCTGTGCCCAGCGGGGACACGGAGCGGCGTCCAGGGACGCCGGGGGAACGGGCGAGCCCGGCCCAGGAGAGAGCAGCAGAGCGCGGCCGGACTCCGCCGGGCTCGGCTCTGGGCAGGCAGGCGCGGCTGGCCGACGCCTCCCCGGACGGCGGCCCAGCAGCCGTGCGCGCTCCCCGCGCGCGCTGCGCGCGCGCGCCGCCGCCCAGAGGCTCCCTGGCCGCTGCCCCGCCCCACCCCCCCGCCCCCCCCCACTCAGGCGGTGGACTGCGGACAGGGACAGGGACACCCTCCTGGGAGAACTGCTGGGGCCCCGCCCACACGCTCGCTCTCGGGGAACTGCAGCCTCCTCGGGTCTGACTGCAATGCCACACCCGAAACCATGCAACGTCTAGAAGAAAACATAGGCAGTATGCCCTTTGACAGCAGTCTTAGCAGCCTACTTTCAAGTACCACGTCTGACTGGGCAATGGAAACAAAGTACAAAATGAACAAACGGGACTACATCAAAGTGAAAAAAAATCTTCTGCACGGCAAAGGAGACCATCCACAAAACCAAAACACACCTAACAACTGGGAGAAGATACTTGCAAACCATATATCGGATAAGGGGTTTATATCCAAAACACAGAAAGAACTCCGACAGCTCAACAACAACAAAAAATCAACAACCCGATTAAAAAGACGGGCAAAAGATCTGAGCAGTGACTTCTCCAAAGAAGGTATACGGGTGGCCAACAGGCACATGGAAAGGGGCTCAACATCATTAGCGATCAGAGGAAGGCAAATCAAAACTACAAGGAGAGGTCACCTTCCTCTGGTCAGAATGGCTCTAATTAACAAGACAGGAGACAAGTGTCGGAGAGGACGTGGAGAGAAGGGAACTCTCCTACACTGCTGGTGGGAGTGCAGACTGGTGCAGCCACCATGGAAAGCCGTATGGAGTATCCTCAGAAAACTAAGAATACAATCTACCATATGTATGATCCAGCTAGCCCACTGCTGGGTATTTATCCAAAGAACTGGAAAACACCAATGCAGAAAGACACATGCACCCCTAGGTTCACTGCAGCATTATTCACAACAGCCAAAACTTGGAAGCAACCTAGGTGCCCATCAAGGGAAGTATGGACAGAGAAGATGTGGTGTGTATACACAATGGAATGCTACTCGGCCCTAAGAAACGATGAGATCCGGCCATTTGTGACAACGTGGATGGACCTTGAGGGTATTATGCGAAGTGAAATAAATCAGAGGGAGAAAGTCAAACACCGTGTGATCTCACTCATGAGTACATGATAAAAACAATGACGAACACGCACAGAGCAACGGAGATTGGATTGGTGGTTACCGTAGGGGGAGGGGGGGAGGGGAGAGAGCCAAAGGGGCGATGAGGCTCACATGTGAGGTGACGGACTATAATTAGTTTTTGGGCGGTGAACACGACGTAATCTACACAGAATTCGAAATGTATTACAACGTACCTCTGGAAAGCTACGTGATGTTAGAATCCACTGTCACTGCAATAAAGTAAAATAAAATAAAATAAAACAAAATAAAATAAAGAAGTGTAGGAGCCTCAAGAGGCTAACAGGCTTTTGCAAAGTTATTCTAGGGATTTTTACGGCTTGGCTCAGGGCGGCAGACACCAGCCTGAGACACAGCTGTGACATAGCCACGAACTTCAACTCGACTATATTCCGACTGGAGGGAAGTCAAAACTACTGTAATCATAATTTATTGAAGGCTTCGCTTTGTGCCAGATCCTGCGCCGACTGCTTTGCACCAACTGTCTCGTTTAATCCTCACATCCAAAAGGTAGGTTACCGTTATTCTCCCCATTGTAAAGGTGAGGAGAGGAGGCGGAAGCAGAAAGATGGCAACCTGCCTGGAATTCACAGAAGGATTCTCTAGGTAATGACATGACTTTTGGACAAGACTTAAAGGTTTAACACATGACAGTGAAGACGCAGATCCCAGTATCACAGAACGTGAAAAACACTGAGTCCTGCCAAATGGATTAAAACACTAACTATGGATCCTCACAATCTCTTGGCCTGTTTTCTCAGGTGAGGGAAAACCCGGTGTGGAAAACCGTTGAGGAGATGTCTGCAGATGAGGACTATGGCTGGTCTTTAAAGCCGGGAACTACCCCAGTAGATTCTGAGTCAGTGGGTCCAGAGTAGGCCTCGAGCGTCTCCGTTCTTTGACAGAGCCCCACAGGCTACACTCCCGTGCCCTTGGAGTTGGGAAGTACCGTCAGGCGCTACATCAGGACGTTTCAGTCAACAACGGGGGTCCCAAAAGATTAGTCCCATAGAGCCAAGGTGTATAGGAGGCTCTGCCATCTAGGTTTATGAACTCCGTGGTGCTTGCACGCTCACGAGATTGCCTGACCGTGACGCACTCCTCAGAACCTAGCCCCACTGTTAAGCAAAGCATGACTGCACTGCCTTAGATTCTCCACGGTTCCGGACCCTGCACGGTTTAGATGACTGCACACGCAGAGGGCACCGCGTCTGAGGCAGAGAGCGGCTGGAGTCACAAAAGCTCTCGACAGAGAGTCAAGGAAAGGCGTGCTCTGCTTACACGACTCTCTACTTTTCCCTGGGTCTGAACTATTTTACAGCTAATCTACTTTTTTTAACCGAGCAGCTCTGCCAAGAAAAAGTTACCAACAAATACCAGCCAAACCAATATAAGCGATACCTATTAAATAAGCCTGACCCTACTAGGCTACTGACAAGGCTTTTATTTCCCTGGGATAATCTGGACAGCATTAGATTCTGTTACCAAGAGCAGCCAAGTCGAGGGAGATTATTTCTAATTCCACAGTGCCACAGATGCGGTCAGTAGCAACTGCAAGCTGGAAAGGAAACAAAGCCGGGTGTAATCCATTCCAGTTCACACGTTGCACGAGGGACAGCCTCCAAGCCTTGAATACTTATGTATGCATTTATCCATTTATTTAATCAACCACTACTAACGCCTACTGAAGGCCAGACACTGCTCTAAGTACTTTACGGACATGAAATAGCCTCTAACCTTTACACTCACCTATGGAGTGTGTGTTATAATCATCCCCGTTTTACAGATCAGGAAACTGACACACAGAATGGTACAGTAACTTGCCCAAGTTCACACAGCCCGTAGGTGGCAGAGCTAGGACCCATGTGACAGAGTCTGGCTCCAGAGTCCACGTGCTGAATCACCACGCTTAGTCTCCGAAAGCCTATAGAAAGCGCCAGCCTTAATCGAAAAGTTTGGTTTTCCCCACCCTACAGTCCCTACGCGGCCCCAGTCTCCAGGGCATGCTTTCAGCTCCTCTGACAGGCCATCCTCCTCCCTTGCCCTGTCCCAACGCTCTCCCGCACAAGTCCTCCTTTGCTTTTAGGCATCTGCTCTCAGCTTCAACATCACTGCCTAAGTCACAAAGTCTAACAGTAAATGCCGTATTTCTCAGCACTCAACACAGAATGGCTTTTACGTATCTCCTAGGTAATTAGTTGCTGCCTATCTGTCCTTTCCAACTAGGCTGCGAGGTCCAGTACGTCAAACACCCTGTCAGTCTTGCCCACCAAGTGTCCAGACCACTGAACACGCACCGACCCGAGGAAAGGAAGTCCCAAAGTCAACTCTCCAGACTTTCTGTGGAAGGAGGGAACGAACGGAGCACCCTCCAGCCTCACGCTTTCTTTGCCAGACTTTCAAGTGTGGGACACACACCTGTGCTCACAATGCTCCCCGGACAGCCCCCACTGCACCCCTAACAGGTAGACTTCTGCCCAGTCAAGGCCTTTGGAAAGCACTGGCTCTGCACACGAATATTATGCGGCCCTCCACAGGCCACTTCCCCTGAACCGGCCTGAGCTTCAGGGCCACGACAGGCTTCGTGAAAACCCCAACGGAACGTAGCCTCGAAAAGAGGGAGACCTGCACCCCTCAGAACGCATCGAGACCAGTGTCGTTACCGACGTCGCGTCTGGCCTTCCAAGAAGCCAAGACCACGGGCGCCGCTTCAGCGCCCGACTCCCGGGCACCGCATCCCCAGGCTGGCCCCTGGGCAGGTGCCCGGCACACACCGCCCGTTCCACGAACGCGTGAAGCGCACGAAGAGACCCCCTCGCTGCCCGCGCCGCGCAGCTGTCCCGCGGCCTGACGGGCACCTCTCGGCGCACCAGCCTATTCCTCAGGGACACGCTCGCCTCCCACCAGCCCCCAGGCCCACGCCCCCAGGTACCTCTCCCAGATGGAATCCTCTTCGCAGGCGCCCTGGTCGTCCGTGTCCGGCGAGCAGGAAGAGCGGGAGCTGAAGGAGGGCCTCCTCAGGCTAGCGGCCGTGGCTGTGGAGGGCCCGGGCTGCTGTGCCCAGCGGGGACACGGAGCGGCGTCCAGGGACGCCGGGGGAACGGGCGAGCCCGGCCCAGGAGAGAGCAGCAGAGCGCGGCCGGACTCCGCCGGGCTCGGCTCTGGGCAGGCAGGCGCGGCTGGCCGACGCCTCCCCGGACGGCGGCCCAGCAGCCGTGCGCGCTCCCCGCGCGCGCGCGCGCGCGCCGCCGCCCAGAGGCTCCCTGGCCGCTGCCCCGCCCCACCCCCCCGCCCCCCCCACTCAGGCGGTGGACTGCGGACAGGGACAGGGACACCCTCCTGGGAGAACTGCTGGGGCCCCGCCCACACGCTCGCTCTCGGGGAACTGCAGCCTCCTCGGGTCTGACTGCAATGCCACACCCGAAACCATGCAACGTCTAGAAGAAAACATAGGCAGTATGCCCTTTGACAGCAGTCTTAGCAGCCTACTTTCAAGTACCACGTCTGACTGGGCAATGGAAACAAAGTACAAAATGAACAAACGGGACTACATCAAAGTGAAAAAAAATCTTCTGCACGGCAAAGGAAACCATCCACAAAACCAAAACACAACCTAACAACTGGGAGAAGATACTTGCAAACCATATATCGGATAAGGGGTTTATATCCAAAACACAGAAAGAACTCCGACAGCTCAACAACAACAAAAAATCAACAACCCGATTAAAAAGACGGGCAAAAGATCTGAGCAGTGACTTCTCCAAAGAAGGTATACGGGTGGCCAACAGGCACATGGAAAGGGGCTCAACATCATTAGCGATCAGAGGAAGGCAAATCAAAACTACAAGGAGAGGTCACCTTCCTCTGGTCAGAATGGCTCTAATTAACAAGACAGGAGACAAGTGTCGGAGAGGACGTGGAGAGAAGGGAACTCTCCTACACTGCTGGTGGGAGTGCAGACTGGTGCAGCCACCATGGAAAGCCGTATGGAGTATCCTCAGAAAACTAAGAATACAATCTACCATATGTATGATCCAGCTAGCCCACTGCTGGGTATTTATCCAAAGAACTGGAAAACACCAATGCAGAAAGACACATGCACCCCTAGGTTCACTGCAGCATTATTCACAACAGCCAAAACTTGGAAGCAACCTAGGTGCCCATCAAGGGAAGTATGGACAGAGAAGATGTGGTGTGTATACACAATGGAATGCTACTCGGCCCTAAGAAACGATGAGATCCGGCCATTTGTGACAACGTGGATGGACCTTGAGGGTATTATGCGAAGTGAAATAAATCAGAGGGAGAAAGTCAAACACCGTGTGATCTCACTCATGAGTACATGATAAAAACAATGACGAACACGCACAGAGCAACGGAGATTGGATTGGTGGTTACCGTAGGGGGAGGGGGGGAGGGGAGAGAGCCAAAGGGGCGATGAGGCTCACATGTGAGGTGACGGACTATAATTAGTTTTTGGGCGGTGAACACGACGTAATCTACACAGAATTCGAAATGTATTACAACGTACCTCTGGAAAGCTACGTGATGTTAGAATCCACTGTCACTGCAATAAAGTAAAATAAAATAAAATAAAACAAAATAAAATAAAGAAGTGTAGGAGCCTCAAGAGGCTAACAGGCTTTTGCAAAGTTATTCTAGGGATTTTTACGGCTTGGCTCAGGGCGGCAGACACCAGCCTGAGACACAGCTGTGACATAGCCACGAACTTCAACTCGACTATATTCCGACTGGAGGGAAGTCAAAACTACTGTAATCATAATTTATTGAAGGCTTCGCTTTGTGCCAGATCCTGCGCCGACTGCTTTGCACCAACTGTCTCGTTTAATCCTCACATCCAAAAGGTAGGTTACCGTTATTCTCCCCATTGTAAAGGTGAGGAGAGGAGGCGGAAGCAGAAAGATGGCAACCTGCCTGGAATTCACAGAAGGATTCTCTAGGTAATGACATGACTTTTGGACAAGACTTAAAGGTTTAACACATGACAGTGAAGACGCAGATCCCAGTATCACAGAACGTGAAAAACACTGAGTCCTGCCAAATGGATTAAAACACTAACTATGGATCCTCACAATCTCTTGGCCTGTTTTCTCAGGTGAGGGAAAACCCGGTGTGGAAAACCGTTGAGGAGATGTCTGCAGATGAGGACTATGGCTGGTCTTTAAAGCCGGGAACTACCCCAGTAGATTCTGAGTCAGTGGGTCCAGAGTAGGCCTCGAGCGTCTCCGTTCTTTGACAGAGCCCCACAGGCTACACTCCCGTGCCCTTGGAGTTGGGAAGTACCGTCAGGCGCTACATCAGGACGTTTCAGTCAACAACGGGGGTCCCAAAAGATTAGTCCCATAGAGCCAAGGTGTATAGGAGGCTCTGCCATCTAGGTTTATGAACTCCGTGGTGCTTGCACGCTCACGAGATTGCCTGACCGTGACGCACTCCTCAGAACCTAGCCCCACTGTTAAGCAAAGCATGACTGCACTGCCTTAGATTCTCCACGGTTCCGGACCCTGCACGGTTTAGATGACTGCACACGCAGAGGGCACCGCGTCTGAGGCAGAGAGCGGCTGGAGTCACAAAAGCTCTCGACAGAGAGTCAAGGAAAGGCGTGCTCTGCTTACACGACTCTCTACTTTTCCCTGGGTCTGAACTATTTTACAGCTAATCTACTTTTTTTAACCGAGCAGCTCTGCCAAGAAAAAGTTACCAACAAATACCAGCCAAACCAATATAAGCGATACCTATTAAATAAGCCTGACCCTACTAGGCTACTGACAAGGCTTTTATTTCCCTGGGATAATCTGGACAGCATTAGATTCTGTTACCAAGAGCAGCCAAGTCGAGGGAGATTATTTCTAATTCCACAGTGCCACAGATGCGGTCAGTAGCAACTGCAAGCTGGAAAGGAAACAAAGCCGGGTGTAATCCATTCCAGTTCACACGTTGCACGAGGGACAGCCTCCAAGCCTTGAATACTTATGTATGCATTTATCCATTTATTTAATCAACCACTACTAACGCCTACTGAAGGCCAGACACTGCTCTAAGTACTTTACGGACATGAAATAGCCTCTAACCTTTACACTCACCTATGGAGTGTGTGTTATAATCATCCCCGTTTTACAGATCAGGAAACTGACACACAGAATGGTACAGTAACTTGCCCAAGTTCACACAGCCCGTAGGTGGCAGAGCTAGGACCCATGTGACAGAGTCTGGCTCCAGAGTCCACGTGCTGAATCACCACGCTTAGTCTCCGAAAGCCTATAGAAAGCGCCAGCCTTAATCGAAAAGTTTGGTTTTCCCCACCCTACAGTCCCTACGCGGCCCCAGTCTCCAGGGCATGCTTTCAGCTCCTCTGACAGGCCATCCTCCTCCCTTGCCCTGTCCCAACGCTCTCCCGCACAAGTCCTCCTTTGCTTTTAGGCATCTGCTCTCAGCTTCAACATCACTGCCTAAGTCACAAAGTCTAACAGTAAATGCCGTATTTCTCAGCACTCAACACAGAATGGCTTTTACGTATCTCCTAGGTAATTAGTTGCTGCCTATCTGTCCTTTCCAACTAGGCTGCGAGGTCCAGTACGTCAAACACCCTGTCAGTCTTGCCCACCAAGTGTCCAGACCACTGAACACGCACCGACCCGAGGAAAGGAAGTCCCAAAGTCAACTCTCCAGACTTTCTGTGGAAGGAGGGAACGAACGGAGCACCCTCCAGCCTCACGCTTTCTTTGCCAGACTTTCAAGTGTGGGACACACACCTGTGCTCACAATGCTCCCCGGACAGCCCCCACTGCACCCCTAACAGGTAGACTTCTGCCCAGTCAAGGCCTTTGGAAAGCACTGGCTCTGCACACGAATATTATGCGGCCCTCCACAGGCCACTTCCCCTGAACCGGCCTGAGCTTCAGGGCCACGACAGGCTTCGTGAAAACCCCAACGGAACGTAGCCTCGAAAAGAGGGAGACCTGCACCCCTCAGAACGCATCGAGACCAGTGTCGTTACCGACGTCGCGTCTGGCCTTCCAAGAAGCCAAGACCACGGGCGCCGCTTCAGCGCCCGACTCCCGGGCACCGCATCCCCAGGCTGGCCCCTGGGCAGGTGCCCGGCACACACCGCCCGTTCCACGAACGCGTGAAGCGCACGAAGAGACCCCCTCGCTGCCCGCGCCGCGCAGCTGTCCCGCGGCCTGACGGGCACCTCTCGGCGCACCAGCCTATTCCTCAGGGACACGCTCGCCTCCCACCAGCCCCCAGGCCCACGCCCCCAGGTACCTCTCCCAGATGGAATCCTCTTCGCAGGCGCCCTGGTCGTCCGTGTCCGGCGAGCAGGAAGAGCGGGAGCTGAAGGAGGGCCTCCTCAGGCTAGCGGCCGTGGCTGTGGAGGGCCCGGGCTGCTGTGCCCAGCGGGGACACGGAGCGGCGTCCAGGGACGCCGGGGGAACGGGCGAGCCCGGCCCAGGAGAGAGCAGCAGAGCGCGGCCGGACTCCGCCGGGCTCGGCTCTGGGCAGGCAGGCGCGGCTGGCCGACGCCTCCCCGGACGGCGGCCCAGCAGCCGTGCGCGCTCCCCGCGCGCGCAGCGCGCGCGCGCCGCCGCCCAGAGGCTCCCTGGCCGCTGCCCCGCCCCACCCCCCCGCCCCCCCCCACTCAGGCGGTGGACTGCGGACAGGGACAGGGACACCCTCCTGGGAGAACTGCTGGGGCCCCGCCCACACGCTCGCTCTCGGGGAACTGCAGCCTCCTCGGGTCTGACTGCAATGCCACACCCGAAACCATGCAACGTCTAGAAGAAAACATAGGCAGTATGCCCTTTGACAGCAGTCTTAGCAGCCTACTTTCAAGTACCACGTCTGACTGGGCAATGGAAACAAAGTACAAAATGAACAAACGGGACTACATCAAAGTGAAAAAAAATCTTCTGCACGGCAAAGGAAACCATCCACAAAACCAAAACACAACCTAACAACTGGGAGAAGATACTTGCAAACCATATATCGGATAAGGGGTTTATATCCAAAACACAGAAAGAACTCCGACAGCTCAACAACAACAAAAAATCAACAACCCGATTAAAAAGACGGGCAAAAGATCTGAGCAGTGACTTCTCCAAAGAAGGTATACGGGTGGCCAACAGGCACATGGAAAGGGGCTCAACATCATTAGCGATCAGAGGAAGGCAAATCAAAACTACAAGGAGAGGTCACCTTCCTCTGGTCAGAATGGCTCTAATTAACAAGACAGGAGACAAGTGTCGGAGAGGACGTGGAGAGAAGGGAACTCTCCTACACTGCTGGTGGGAGTGCAGACTGGTGCAGCCACCATGGAAAGCCGTATGGAGTATCCTCAGAAAACTAAGAATACAATCTACCATATGTATGATCCAGCTAGCCCACTGCTGGGTATTTATCCAAAGAACTGGAAAACACCAATGCAGAAAGACACATGCACCCCTAGGTTCACTGCAGCATTATTCACAACAGCCAAAACTTGGAAGCAACCTAGGTGCCCATCAAGGGAAGTATGGACAGAGAAGATGTGGTGTGTATACACAATGGAATGCTACTCGGCCCTAAGAAACGATGAGATCCGGCCATTTGTGACAACGTGGATGGACCTTGAGGGTATTATGCGAAGTGAAATAAATCAGAGGGAGAAAGTCAAACACCGTGTGATCTCACTCATGAGTACATGATAAAAACAATGACGAACACGCACAGAGCAACGGAGATTGGATTGGTGGTTACCGTAGGGGGAGAGGGGGAGGGGAGAGAGCCAAAGGGGCGATGAGGCTCACATGTGAGGTGACGGACTATAATTAGTTTTTGGGCGGTGAACACGACGTAATCTACACAGAATTCGAAATGTATTACAACGTACCTCTGGAAAGCTACGTGATGTTAGAATCCACTGTCACTGCAATAAAGTAAAATAAAATAAAATAAAACAAAATAAAATAAAGAAGTGTAGGAGCCTCAAGAGGCTAACAGGCTTTTGCAAAGTTATTCTAGGGATTTTTACGGCTTGGCTCAGGGCGGCAGACACCAGCCTGAGACACAGCTGTGACATAGCCACGAACTTCAACTCGACTATATTCCGACTGGAGGGAAGTCAAAACTACTGTAATCATAATTTATTGAAGGCTTCGCTTTGTGCCAGATCCTGCGCCGACTGCTTTGCACCAACTGTCTCGTTTAATCCTCACATCCAAAAGGTAGGTTACCGTTATTCTCCCCATTGTAAAGGTGAGGAGAGGAGGCGGAAGCAGAAAGATGGCAACCTGCCTGGAATTCACAGAAGGATTCTCTAGGTAATGACATGACTTTTGGACAAGACTTAAAGGTTTAACACATGACAGTGAAGACGCAGATCCCAGTATCACAGAACGTGAAAAACACTGAGTCCTGCCAAATGGATTAAAACACTAACTATGGATCCTCACAATCTCTTGGCCTGTTTTCTCAGGTGAGGGAAAACCCGGTGTGGAAAACCGTTGAGGAGATGTCTGCAGATGAGGACTATGGCTGGTCTTTAAAGCCGGGAACTACCCCAGTAGATTCTGAGTCAGTGGGTCCAGAGTAGGCCTCGAGCGTCTCCGTTCTTTGACAGAGCCCCACAGGCTACACTCCCGTGCCCTTGGAGTTGGGAAGTACCGTCAGGCGCTACATCAGGACGTTTCAGTCAACAACGGGGGTCCCAAAAGATTAGTCCCATAGAGCCAAGGTGTATAGGAGGCTCTGCCATCTAGGTTTATGAACTCCGTGGTGCTTGCACGCTCACGAGATTGCCTGACCGTGACGCACTCCTCAGAACCTAGCCCCACTGTTAAGCAAAGCATGACTGCACTGCCTTAGATTCTCCACGGTTCCGGACCCTGCACGGTTTAGATGACTGCACACGCAGAGGGCACCGCGTCTGAGGCAGAGAGCGGCTGGAGTCACAAAAGCTCTCGACAGAGAGTCAAGGAAAGGCGTGCTCTGCTTACACGACTCTCTACTTTTCCCTGGGTCTGAACTATTTTACAGCTAATCTACTTTTTTTAACCGAGCAGCTCTGCCAAGAAAAAGTTACCAACAAATACCAGCCAAACCAATATAAGCGATACCTATTAAATAAGCCTGACCCTACTAGGCTACTGACAAGGCTTTTATTTCCCTGGGATAATCTGGACAGCATTAGATTCTGTTACCAAGAGCAGCCAAGTCGAGGGAGATTATTTCTAATTCCACAGTGCCACAGATGCGGTCAGTAGCAACTGCAAGCTGGAAAGGAAACAAAGCCGGGTGTAATCCATTCCAGTTCACACGTTGCACGAGGGACAGCCTCCAAGCCTTGAATACTTATGTATGCATTTATCCATTTATTTAATCAACCACTACTAACGCCTACTGAAGGCCAGACACTGCTCTAAGTACTTTACGGACATGAAATAGCCTCTAACCTTTACACTCACCTATGGAGTGTGTGTTATAATCATCCCCGTTTTACAGATCAGGAAACTGACACACAGAATGGTACAGTAACTTGCCCAAGTTCACACAGCCCGTAGGTGGCAGAGCTAGGACCCATGTGACAGAGTCTGGCTCCAGAGTCCACGTGCTGAATCACCACGCTTAGTCTCCGAAAGCCTATAGAAAGCGCCAGCCTTAATCGAAAAGTTTGGTTTTCCCCACCCTACAGTCCCTACGCGGCCCCAGTCTCCAGGGCATGCTTTCAGCTCCTCTGACAGGCCATCCTCCTCCCTTGCCCTGTCCCAACGCTCTCCCGCACAAGTCCTCCTTTGCTTTTAGGCATCTGCTCTCAGCTTCAACATCACTGCCTAAGTCACAAAGTCTAACAGTAAATGCCGTATTTCTCAGCACTCAACACAGAATGGCTTTTACGTATCTCCTAGGTAATTAGTTGCTGCCTATCTGTCCTTTCCAACTAGGCTGCGAGGTCCAGTACGTCAAACACCCTGTCAGTCTTGCCCACCAAGTGTCCAGACCACTGAACACGCACCGACCCGAGGAAAGGAAGTCCCAAAGTCAACTCTCCAGACTTTCTGTGGAAGGAGGGAACGAACGGAGCACCCTCCAGCCTCACGCTTTCTTTGCCAGACTTTCAAGTGTGGGACACACACCTGTGCTCACAATGCTCCCCGGACAGCCCCCACTGCACCCCTAACAGGTAGACTTCTGCCCAGTCAAGGCCTTTGGAAAGCACTGGCTCTGCACACGAATATTATGCGGCCCTCCACAGGCCACTTCCCCTGAACCGGCCTGAGCTTCAGGGCCACGACAGGCTTCGTGAAAACCCCAACGGAACGTAGCCTCGAAAAGAGGGAGACCTGCACCCCTCAGAACGCATCGAGACCAGTGTCGTTACCGACGTCGCGTCTGGCCTTCCAAGAAGCCAAGACCACGGGCGCCGCTTCAGCGCCCGACTCCCGGGCACCGCATCCCCAGGCTGGCCCCTGGGCAGGTGCCCGGCACACACCGCCCGTTCCACGAACGCGTGAAGCGCACGAAGAGACCCCCTCGCTGCCCGCGCCGCGCAGCTGTCCCGCGGCCTGACGGGCACCTCTCGGCGCACCAGCCTATTCCTCAGGGACACGCTCGCCTCCCACCAGCCCCCAGGCCCACGCCCCCAGGTACCTCTCCCAGATGGAATCCTCTTCGCAGGCGCCCTGGTCGTCCGTGTCCGGCGAGCAGGAAGAGCGGGAGCTGAAGGAGGGCCTCCTCAGGCTAGCGGCCGTGGCTGTGGAGGGCCCGGGCTGCTGTGCCCAGCGGGGACACGGAGCGGCGTCCAGGGACGCCGGGGGAACGGGCGAGCCCGGCCCAGGAGAGAGCAGCAGAGCGCGGCCGGACTCCGCCGGGCTCGGCTCTGGGCAGGCAGGCGCGGCTGGCCGACGCCTCCCCGGACGGCGGCCCAGCAGCCGTGCGCGCTCCCCGCGCGCGCGCGCGCGCGCCGCCGCCCAGAGGCTCCCTGGCCGCTGCCCCGCCCCACCCCCCCGCCCCCCCCACTCAGGCGGTGGACTGCGGACAGGGACAGGGACACCCTCCTGGGAGAACTGCTGGGGCCCCGCCCACACGCTCGCTCTCGGGGAACTGCAGCCTCCTCGGGTCTGACTGCAATGCCACACCCGAAACCATGCAACGTCTAGAAGAAAACATAGGCAGTATGCCCTTTGACAGCAGTCTTAGCAGCCTACTTTCAAGTACCACGTCTGACTGGGCAATGGAAACAAAGTACAAAATGAACAAACGGGACTACATCAAAGTGAAAAAAAATCTTCTGCACGGCAAAGGAAACCATCCACAAAACCAAAACACAACCTAACAACTGGGAGAAGATACTTGCAAACCATATATCGGATAAGGGGTTTATATCCAAAACACAGAAAGAACTCCGACAGCTCAACAACAACAAAAAATCAACAACCCGATTAAAAAGACGGGCAAAAGATCTGAGCAGTGACTTCTCCAAAGAAGGTATACGGGTGGCCAACAGGCATATGGAAAGGGGCTCAACATCATTAGCGATCAGAGGAAGGCAAATCAAAACTACAAGGAGAGGTCACCTTCCTCTGGTCAGAATGGCTCTAATTAACAAGACAGGAGACAAGTGTCGGAGAGGATGTGGAGAGAAGGGAACTCTCCTACACTGCTGGTGGGAGTGCAGACTGGTGCAGCCACCATGGAAAGCCGTATGGAGTATCCTCAGAAAACTAAGAATACAATCTACCATATGTATGATCCAGCTAGCCCACTGCTGGGTATTTATCCAAAGAACTGGAAAACACCAATGCAGAAAGACACATGCACCCCTAGGTTCACTGCAGCATTATTCACAACAGCCAAAACTTGGAAGCAACCTAGGTGCCCATCAAGGGAAGTATGGACAGAGAAGATGTGGTGTGTATACACAATGGAATGCTACTCGGCCCTAAGAAACGATGAGATCCGGCCATTTGTGACAACGTGGATGGACCTTGAGGGTATTATGCGAAGTGAAATAAATCAGAGGGAGAAAGTCAAACACCGTGTGATCTCACTCATGAGTACATGATAAAAACAATGACGAACACGCACAGAGCAACGGAGATTGGATTGGTGGTTACCGTAGGGGGAGGGGGGGAGGGGAGAGAGCCAAAGGGGCGATGAGGCTCACATGTGAGGTGACGGACTATAATTAGTTTTTGGGCGGTGAACACGACGTAATCTACACAGAATTCGAAATGTATTACAACGTACCTCTGGAAAGCTACGTGATGTTAGAATCCACTGTCACTGCAATAAAGTAAAATAAAATAAAATAAAACAAAATAAAATAAAGAAGTGTAGGAGCCTCAAGAGGCTAACAGGCTTTTGCAAAGTTATTCTAGGGATTTTTACGGCTTGGCTCAGGGCGGCAGACACCAGCCTGAGACACAGCTGTGACATAGCCACGAACTTCAACTCGACTATATTCCGACTGGAGGGAAGTCAAAACTACTGTAATCATAATTTATTGAAGGCTTCGCTTTGTGCCAGATCCTGCGCCGACTGCTTTGCACCAACTGTCTCGTTTAATCCTCACATCCAAAAGGTAGGTTACCGTTATTCTCCCCATTGTAAAGGTGAGGAGAGGAGGCGGAAGCAGAAAGATGGCAACCTGCCTGGAATTCACAGAAGGATTCTCTAGGTAATGACATGACTTTTGGACAAGACTTAAAGGTTTAACACATGACAGTGAAGACGCAGATCCCAGTATCACAGAACGTGAAAAACACTGAGTCCTGCCAAATGGATTAAAACACTAACTATGGATCCTCACAATCTCTTGGCCTGTTTTCTCAGGTGAGGGAAAACCCGGTGTGGAAAACCGTTGAGGAGATGTCTGCAGATGAGGACTATGGCTGGTCTTTAAAGCCGGGAACTATCCCAGTAGATTCTGAGTCAGTGGGTCCAGAGTAGGCCTCGAGCGTCTCCGTTCTTTGACAGAGCCCCACAGGCTACACTCCCGTGCCCTTGGAGTTGGGAAGTACCGTCAGGCGCTACATCAGGACGTTTCAGTCAACAACGGGGGTCCCAAAAGATTAGTCCCATAGAGCCAAGGTGTATAGGAGGCTCTGCCATCTAGGTTTATGAACTCCGTGGTGCTTGCACGCTCACGAGATTGCCTGACCGTGACGCACTCCTCAGAACCTAGCCCCACTGTTAAGCAAAGCATGACTGCACTGCCTTAGATTCTCCACGGTTCCGGACCCTGCACGGTTTAGATGACTGCACACGCAGAGGGCACCGCGTCTGAGGCAGAGAGCGGCTGGAGTCACAAAAGCTCTCGACAGAGAGTCAAGGAAAGGCGTGCTCTGCTTACACGACTCTCTACTTTTCTCTGGGTCTGAACTATTTTACAGCTAATCTACTTTTTTTAACCGAGCAGCTTTGCCAAGAAAAAGTTACCAACAAATACCAGCCAAACCAATATAAGCGATACCTATTAAATAAGCCTGACCCTACTAGGCTACTGACAAGGCTTTTATTTCCCTGGGATAATCTGGACAGCATTAGATTCTGTTACCAAGAGCAGCCAAGTCGAGGGAGATTATTTCTAATTCCACAGTGCCACAGATGCGGTCAGTAGCAACTGCAAGCTGGAAAGGAAACAAAGCCGGGTGTAATCCATTCCAGTTCACACGTTGCACGAGGGACAGCCTCCAAGCCTTGAATACTTATGTATGCATTTATCCATTTATTTAATCAACCACTACTAACGCCTACTGAAGGCCAGACACTGCTCTAAGTACTTTACGGACATGAAATAGCCTCTAACCTTTACACTCACCTATGGAGTGTGTGTTATAATCATCCCCGTTTTACAGATCAGGAAACTGACACACAGAATGGTACAGTAACTTGCCCAAGTTCACACAGCCCGTAGGTGGCAGAGCTAGGACCCATGTGACAGAGTCTGGCTCCAGAGTCCACGTGCTGAATCACCACGCTTAGTCTCCGAAAGCCTATAGAAAGCGCCAGCCTTAATCGAAAAGTTTGGTTTTCCCCACCCTACAGTCCCTACGCGGCCCCAGTCTCCAGGGCATGCTTTCAGCTCCTCTGACAGGCCATCCTCCTCCCTTGCCCTGTCCCAACGCTCTCCCGCACAAGTCCTCCTTTGCTTTTAGGCATCTGCTCTCAGCTTAAACATCACTGCCTAAGTCACAAAGTCTAACAGTGAATGCCGTATTTCTCAGCACTCAACACAGAATGGCTTTTACGTATCTCCTAGGTAATTAGTTGCTGCCTATCTGTCCTTTCCAACTAGGCTGCGAGGTCCAGTACGTCAAACACCCTGTCAGTCTTGCCCACCAAGTGTCCAGACCACTGAACACGCACCGACCCGAGGAAAGGAAGTCCCAAAGTCAACTCTCCAGACTTTCTGTGGAAGGAGGGAACGAACGGAGCACCCTCCAGCCTCACGCTTTCTTTGCCAGACTTTCAAGTGTGGGACACACACCTGTGCTCACAATGCTCCCCGGACAGCCCCCACTGCACCCCTAACAGGTAGACTTCTGCCCAGTCAAGGCCTTTGGAAAGCACTGGCTCTGCACACGAATATTATGCGGCCCTCCACAGGCCACTTCCCCTGAACCGGCCTGAGCTTCAGGGCCACGACAGGCTTCGTGAAAACCCCAACGGAACGTAGCCTCGAAAAGAGGGAGACCTGCACCCCTCAGAACGCATCGAGACCAGTGTCGTTACCGACGTCGCGTCTGGCCTTCCAAGAAGCCAAGACCACGGGCGCCGCTTCAGCGCCCGACTCCCGGGCACCGCATCCCCAGGCTGGCCCCTGGGCAGGTGCCCGGCACACACCGCCCGTTCCACGAACGCGTGAAGCGCACGAAGAGACCCCCTCGCTGCCCGCGCCGCGCAGCTGTCCCGCGGCCTGACGGGCACCTCTCGGCGCACCAGCCTATTCCTCAGGGACACGCTCGCCTCCCACCAGCCCCCAGGCCCACGCCCCCAGGTACCTCTCCCAGATGGCATCCTCTTCGCAGGCGCCCTGGTCGTCCGTGTCCGGCGAGCAGGAAGAGCGGGAGCTGAAGGAGGGCCTCCTCAGGCTAGCGGCCGTGGCTGTGGAGGGCCCGGGCTGCTGTGCCCAGCGGGGACACGGAGCGGCGTCCAGGGACGCCGGGGGAACGGGCGAGCCCGGCCCGGGAGAGAGCCGCAGAGCGCGGCCGGACTCCGCCGGGCTCGGCTCTGGGCAGGCAGGCGCGGCTGCCCGACGCCTCCCCGGACGGCGGCCCGGCAGCCGTCGCGCGCTCCCCGCCGCGCGCGCGCGCGCGCGCCGCCGCCCAGAGGCTCCCTGGCCGCTGCCCCGCCCCACCCCCCCGCCCCCCCCACTCAGGCGGTGGACTGCGGACAGGGACAGGGACACCCTCCTGGGAGAACTGCTGGGGCCCCGCCCACACGCTCGCTCTCGGGGAACTGCAGCCTCCTCGGGTCTGACTGCAATGCCACACCCGAAACCATGCAACGTCTAGAAGAAAACATAGGCAGTATGCCCTTTGACAGCAGTCTTAGCAGCCTACTTTCAAGTACCACGTCTGACTGGGCAATGGAAACAAAGTACAAAATGAACAAACGGGACTACATCAAAGTGAAAAAAAATCTTCTGCACGGCAAAGGAAACCATCCACAAAACCAAAACACAACCTAACAACTGGGAGAAGATACTTGCAAACCATATATCGGATAAGGGGTTTATATCCAAAACACAGAAAGAACTCCGACAGCTCAACAACAACAAAAAATCAACAACCCGATTAAAAAGACGGGCAAAAGATCTGAGCAGTGACTTCTCCAAAGAAGGTATACGGGTGGCCAACAGGCACATGGAAAGGGGCTCAACATCATTAGCGATCAGAGGAAGGCAAATCAAAACTACAAGGAGAGGTCACCTTCCTCTGGTCAGAATGGCTCTAATTAACAAGACAGGAGACAAGTGTCGGAGAGGACGTGGAGAGAAGGGAACTCTCCTACACTGCTGGTGGGAGTGCAGACTGGTGCAGCCACCATGGAAAGCCGTATGGAGTATCCTCAGAAAACTAAGAATACAATCTACCATATGTATGATCCAGCTAGCCCACTGCTGGGTATTTATCCAAAGAACTGGAAAACACCAATGCAGAAAGACACATGCACCCCTAGGTTCACTGCAGCATTATTCACAACAGCCAAAACTTGGAAGCAACCTAGGTGCCCATCAAGGGAAGTATGGACAGAGAAGATGTGGTGTGTATACACAATGGAATGCTACTCGGCCCTAAGAAACGATGAGATCCGGCCATTTGTGACAACGTGGATGGACCTTGAGGGTATTATGCGAAGTGAAATAAATCAGAGGGAGAAAGTCAAACACCGTGTGATCTCACTCATGAGTACATGATAAAAACAATGACGAACACGCACAGAGCAACGGAGATTGGATTGGTGGTTACCGTAGGGGGAGGGGGGGAGGGGAGAGAGCCAAAGGGGCGATGAGGCTCACATGTGAGGCTGACGGACTATAATTAGTTTTTGGGCGGTGAACACGACGTAATCTACACAGAATTCGAAATGTATTACAACGTACCTCTGGAAAGCTACGTGATGTTAGAATCCACTGTCACTGCAATAAAGTAAAATAAAATAAAATAAAACAAAATAAAATAAAGAAGTGTAGGAGCCTCAAGAGGCTAACAGGCTTTTGCAAAGTTATTCTAGGGATTTTACGGCTTGGCTCAGGGCGGCAGACACCAGCCTGAGACACAGCTGTGACATAGCCACGAACTTCAACTCGACTATATTCCGACTGGAGGGAAGTCAAAACTACTGTAATCATAATTTATTGAAGGCTTCGCTTTGTGCCAGATCCTGCGCCGACTGCTTTGCACCAACTGTCTCGTTTAATCCTCACATCCAAAAGGTAGGTTACCGTTATTCTCCCCATTGTAAAGGTGAGGAGAGGAGGCGGAAGCAGAAAGATGGCAACCTGCCTGGAATTCACAGAAGGATTCTCTAGGTAATGACATGACTTTTGGACAAGACTTAAAGGTTTAACACATGACAGTGAAGACGCAGATCCCAGTATCACAGAACGTGAAAAACACTGAGTCCTGCCAAATGGATTAAAACACTAACTATGGATCCTCACAATCTCTTGGCCTGTTTTCTCAGGTGAGGGAAAACCCGGTGTGGAAAACCGTTGAGGAGATGTCTGCAGATGAGGACTATGGCTGGTCTTTAAAGCCGGGAACTACCCCAGTAGATTCTGAGTCAGTGGGTCCAGAGTAGGCCTCGAGCGTCTCCGTTCTTTGACAGAGCCCCACAGGCTACACTCCCGTGCCCTTGGAGTTGGGAAGTACCGTCAGGCGCTACATCAGGACGTTTCAGTCAACAACGGGGGTCCCAAAAGATTAGTCCCATAGAGCCAAGGTGTATAGGAGGCTCTGCCATCTAGGTTTATGAACTCCGTGGTGCTTGCACGCTCACGAGATTGCCTGACCGTGACGCACTCCTCAGAACCTAGCCCCACTGTTAAGCAAAGCATGACTGCACTGCCTTAGATTCTCCACGGTTCCGGACCCTGCACGGTTTAGATGACTGCACACGCAGAGGGCACCGCGTCTGAGGCAGAGAGCGGCTGGAGTCACAAAAGCTCTCGACAGAGAGTCAAGGAAAGGCGTGCTCTGCTTACACGACTCTCTACTTTTCCCTGGGTCTGAACTATTTTACAGCTAATCTACTTTTTTTAACCGAGCAGCTCTGCCAAGAAAAAGTTACCAACAAAATACCAGCCAAAACCAATATAAGCGATACCTATTAAATAAGCCTGACCCTACTAGGCTACTGACAAGGCTTTTATTTCCCTGGGATAATCTGGACAGCATTAGATTCTGTTACCAAGAGCAGCCAAGTCGAGGGAGATTATTTCTAATTCCACAGTGCCACAGATGCGGTCAGTAGCAACTGCAAGCTGGAAAGGAAACAAAGCCGGGTGTAATCCATTCCAGTTCACACGTTGCACGAGGGACAGCCTCCAAGCCTTGAATACTTATGTATGCATTTATCCATTTATTTAATCAACCACTACTAACGCCTACTGAAGGCCAGACACTGCTCTAAGTACTTTACGGACATGAAATAGCCTCTAACCTTTACACTCACCTATGGAGTGTGTGTTATAATCATCCCCGTTTTACAGATCAGGAAACTGACACACAGAATGGTACAGTAACTTGCCCAAGTTCACACAGCCCGTAGGTGGCAGAGCTAGGACCCATGTGACAGAGTCTGGCTCCAGAGTCCACGTGCTGAATCACCACGCTTAGTCTCCGAAAGCCTATAGAAAGCGCCAGCCTTAATCGAAAAGTTTGGTTTTCCCCCACCCTACAGTCCCTACGCGGCCCCAGTCTCCAGGGCATGCTTTCAGCTCCTCTGACAGGCCATCCTCCTCCCTTGCCCTGTCCCAACGCTCTCCCGCACAAGTCCTCCTTTGCTTTTAGGCATCTGCTCTCAGC
>NW_027221880.1:0-25710 GCF_041296265.1 Equus caballus | reverse complement strand
TGGCTTCTTGGAAGGCCAGACGCGACGTCGGTAACGACACTGGTCTCGATGCGTTCTGAGGGGTGCAGGTCTCCCTCTTTTCGAGGCTACGTTCCGTTGGGGTTTTCACGAAGCCTGTCGTGGCCCTGAAGCTCAGGCCGGTTCAGGGGAAGTGGCCTGTGGAGGGCCGCATAATATTCGTGTGCAGAGCCAGTGCTTTCCAAAGGCCTTGACTGGGCAGAAGTCTACCTGTTAGGGGTGCAGTGGGGGCTGTCCGGGGAGCATTGTGAGCACAGGTGTGTGTCCCACACTTGAAAGTCTGGCAAAGAAAGCGTGAGGCTGGAGGGTGCTCCGTTCGTTCCCTCCTTCCACAGAAAGTCTGGAGAGTTGACTTTGGGACTTCCTTTCCTCGGGTCGGTGCGTGTTCAGTGGTCTGGACACTTGGTGGGCAAGACTGACAGGGTGTTTGACGTACTGGACCTCGCAGCCTAGTTGGAAAGGACAGATAGGCAGCAACTAATTACCTAGGAGATACGTAAAAGCCATTCTGTGTTGAGTGCTGAGAAATACGGCATTTACTGTTAGACTTTGTGACTTAGGCAGTGATGTTGAAGCTGAGAGCAGATGCCTAAAAGCAAAGGAGGACTTGTGCGGGAGAGCGTTGGGACAGGGCAAGGGAGGAGGATGGCCTGTCAGAGGAGCTGAAAGCATGCCCTGGAGACTGGGGCCGCGTAGGGACTGTAGGGTGGGGAAAACCAAACTTTTCGATTAAGGCTGGCGCTTTCTATAGGCTTTCGGAGACTAAGCGTGGTGATTCAGCACGTGGACTCTGGAGCCAGACTCTGTCACATGGGTCCTAGCTCTGCCACCTACGGGCTGTGTGAACTTGGGCAAGTTACTGTACCATTCTGTGTGTCAGTTTCCTGATCTGTAAAACGGGGATGATTATAACACACACTCCATAGGTGAGTGTAAAAGGTTAGAGGCTATTTCATGTCCGTAAAGTACTTAGAGCAGTGTCTGGCCTTCAGTAGGCGTTAGTAGTGGTTGATTAAATAAATGGATAAATGCATACATAAGTATTCAAGGCTTGGAGGCTGTCCCTCGTGCAACGTGTGAACTGGAATGGATTACACCCGGCTTTGTTTCCTTTCCAGCTTGCAGTTGCTACTGACCGCATCTGTGGCACTGTGGAATTAGAAATAATCTCCCTCGACTTGGCTGCTCTTGGTAACAGAATCTAATGCTGTCCAGATTATCCCAGGGAAATAAAAGCCTTGTCAGTAGCCTAGTAGGGTCAGGCTTATTTAATAGGTATCGCTTATATTGGTTTGGCTGGTATTTGTTGGTAACTTTTTCTTGGCAGAGCTGCTCGGTTAAAAAAAGTAGATTAGCTGTAAAATAGTTCAGACCCAGGGAAAAGTAGAGAGTCGTGTAAGCAGAGCACGCCTTTCCTTGACTCTCTGTCGAGAGCTTTTGTGACTCCAGCCGCTCTCTGCCTCAGACGCGGTGCCCTCTGCGTGTGCAGTCATCTAAACCGTGCAGGGTCCGGAACCGTGGAGAATCTAAGGCAGTGCAGTCATGCTTTGCTTAACAGTGGGGCTAGGTTCTGAGGAGTGCGTCACGGTCAGGCAATCTCGTGAGCGTGCAAGCACCACGGAGTTCATAAACCTAGATGGCAGAGCCTCCTATACACCTTGGCTCTATGGGACTAATCTTTTGGGACCCCCGTTGTTGACTGAAACGTCCTGATGTAGCGCCTGACGGTACTTCCCAACTCCAAGGGCACGGGAGTGTAGCCTGTGGGGCTCTGTCAAAGAACGGAGACGCTCGAGGCCTACTCTGGACCCACTGACTCAGAATCTACTGGGGTAGTTCCCGGCTTTAAAGACCAGCCATAGTCCTCATCTGCAGACATCTCCTCAACGGTTTTCCACACCGGGTTTTCCCTCACCTGAGAAAACAGGCCAAGAGATTGTGAGGATCCATAGTTAGTGTTTTAATCCATTTGGCAGGACTCAGTGTTTTTCACGTTCTGTGATACTGGGATCTGCGTCTTCACTGTCATGTGTTAAACCTTTAAGTCTTGTCCAAAAGTCATGTCATTACCTAGAGAATCCTTCTGTGAATTCCAGGCAGGTTGCCATCTTTCTGCTTCCGCCTCCTCTCCTCACCTTTACAATGGGGAGAATAACGGTAACCTACCTTTTGGATGTGAGGATTAAACGAGACAGTTGGTGCAAAGCAGTCGGCGCAGGATCTGGCACAAAGCGAAGCCTTCAATAAATTATGATTACAGTAGTTTTGACTTCCCTCCAGTCGGAATATAGTCGAGTTGAAGTTCGTGGCTATGTCACAGCTGTGTCTCAGGCTGGTGTCTGCCGCCCTGAGCCAAGCCGTAAAAATCCCTAGAATAACTTTGCAAAAGCCTGTTAGCCTCTTGAGGCTCCTACACTTCTTTATTTTATTTTGTTTTATTTTATTTTATTTTACTTTATTGCAGTGACAGTGGATTCTAACATCACGTAGCTTTCCAGAGGTACGTTGTAATACATTTCGAATTCTGTGTAGATTACGTCGTGTTCACCGCCCAAAAACTAATTATAGTCCGTCACCTCACATGTGAGCCTCATCGCCCCTTTGGCTCTCTCCCCTCCCCCCCTCCCCCTACGGTAACCACCAATCCAATCTCCGTTGCTCTGTGCGTGTTCGTCATTGTTTTTATCATGTACTCATGAGTGAGATCACACGGTGTTTGACTTTCTCCCTCTGATTTATTTCACTTCGCATAATACCCTCAAGGTCCATCCACGTTGTCACAAATGGCCGGATCTCATCGTTTCTTAGGGCCGAGTAGCATTCCATTGTGTATACACACCACATCTTCTCTGTCCATACTTCCCTTGATGGGCACCTAGGTTGCTTCCAAGTTTTGGCTGTTGTGAATAATGCTGCAGTGAACCTAGGGGTGCATGTGTCTTTCTGCATTGGTGTTTTCCAGTTCTTTGGATAAATACCCAGCAGTGGGCTAGCTGGATCATACATATGGTAGATTGTATTCTTAGTTTTCTGAGGATACTCCATACGGCTTTCCATGGTGGCTGCACCAGTCTGCACTCCCACCAGCAGTGTAGGAGAGTTCCCTTCTCTCCACGTCCTCTCCGACACTTGTCTCCTGTCTTGTTAATTAGAGCCATTCTGACCAGAGGAAGGTGACCTCTCCTTGTAGTTTTGATTTGCCTTCCTCTGATCGCTAATGATGTTGAGCCCCTTTCCATGTGCCTGTTGGCCACCCGTATACCTTCTTTGGAGAAGTCACTGCTCAGATCTTTTGCCCGTCTTTTTAATCGGGTTGTTGATTTTTTGTTGTTGTTGAGCTGTCGGAGTTCTTTCTGTGTTTTGGATATAAACCCCTTATCCGATATATGGTTTGCAAGTATCTTCTCCCAGTTGTTAGGTTGTGTTTTGGTTTTGTGGATGGTTTCCTTTGCCGTGCAGAAGATTTTTTTTCACTTTGATGTAGTCCCGTTTGTTCATTTTGTACTTTGTTTCCATTGCCCAGTCAGACGTGGTACTTGAAAGTAGGCTGCTAAGACTGCTGTCAAAGGGCATACTGCCTATGTTTTCTTCTAGACGTTGCATGGTTTCGGGTGTGGCATTGCAGTCAGACCCGAGGAGGCTGCAGTTCCCCGAGAGCGAGCGTGTGGGCGGGGCCCCAGCAGTTCTCCCAGGAGGGTGTCCCTGTCCCTGTCCGCAGTCCACCGCCTGAGTGGGGGGGGCGGGGGGGTGGGGCGGGGCAGCGGCCAGGGAGCCTCTGGGCGGCGGCGCGCGCGCGCGCGCGCGGGGAGCGCGCACGGCTGCTGGGCCGCCGTCCGGGGAGGCGTCGGCCAGCCGCGCCTGCCTGCCCAGAGCCGAGCCCGGCGGAGTCCGGCCGCGCTCTGCTGCTCTCTCCTGGGCCGGGCTCGCCCGTTCCCCCGGCGTCCCTGGACGCCGCTCCGTGTCCCCGCTGGGCACAGCAGCCCGGGCCCTCCACAGCCACGGCCGCTAGCCTGAGGAGGCCCTCCTTCAGCTCCCGCTCTTCCTGCTCGCCGGACACGGACGACCAGGGCGCCTGCGAAGAGGATTCCATCTGGGAGAGGTACCTGGGGGCGTGGGCCTGGGGGCTGGTGGGAGGCGAGCGTGTCCCTGAGGAATAGGCTGGTGCGCCGAGAGGTGCCCGTCAGGCCGCGGGACAGCTGCGCGGCGCGGGCAGCGAGGGGGTCTCTTCGTGCGCTTCACGCGTTCGTGGAACGGGCGGTGTGTGCCGGGCACCTGCCCAGGGGCCAGCCTGGGGATGCGGTGCCCGGGAGTCGGGCGCTGAAGCGGCGCCCGTGGTCTTGGCTTCTTGGAAGGCCAGACGCGACGTCGGTAACGACACTGGTCTCGATGCGTTCTGAGGGGTGCAGGTCTCCCTCTTTTCGAGGCTACGTTCCGTTGGGGTTTTCACGAAGCCTGTCGTGGCCCTGAAGCTCAGGCCGGTTCAGGGGAAGTGGCCTGTGGAGGGCCGCATAATATTCGTGTGCAGAGCCAGTGCTTTCCAAAGGCCTTGACTGGGCAGAAGTCTACCTGTTAGGGGTGCAGTGGGGGCTGTCCGGGGAGCATTGTGAGCACAGGTGTGTGTCCCACACTTGAAAGTCTGGCAAAGAAAGCGTGAGGCTGGAGGGTGCTCCGTTCGTTCCCTCCTTCCACAGAAAGTCTGGAGAGTTGACTTTGGGACTTCCTTTCCTCGGGTCGGTGCGTGTTCAGTGGTCTGGACACTTGGTGGGCAAGACTGACAGGGTGTTTGACGTACTGGACCTCGCAGCCTAGTTGGAAAGGACAGATAGGCAGCAACTAATTACCTAGGAGATACGTAAAAGCCATTCTGTGTTGAGTGCTGAGAAATACGGCATTTACTGTTAGACTTTGTGACTTAGGCAGTGATGTTGAAGCTGAGAGCAGATGCCTAAAAGCAAAGGAGGACTTGTGCGGGAGAGCGTTGGGACAGGGCAAGGGAGGAGGATGGCCTGTCAGAGGAGCTGAAAGCATGCCCTGGAGACTGGGGCCGCGTAGGGACTGTAGGGTGGGGAAAACCAAACTTTTCGATTAAGGCTGGCGCTTTCTATAGGCTTTCGGAGACTAAGCGTGGTGATTCAGCACGTGGACTCTGGAGCCAGACTCTGTCACATGGGTCCTAGCTCTGCCACCTACGGGCTGTGTGAACTTGGGCAAGTTACTGTACCATTCTGTGTGTCAGTTTCCTGATCTGTAAAACGGGGATGATTATAACACACACTCCATAGGTGAGTGTAAAGGTTAGAGGCTATTTCATGTCCGTAAAGTACTTAGAGCAGTGTCTGGCCTTCAGTAGGCGTTAGTAGTGGTTGATTAAATAAATGGATAAATGCATACATAAGTATTCAAGGCTTGGAGGCTGTCCCTCGTGCAACGTGTGAACTGGAATGGATTACACCCGGCTTTGTTTCCTTTCCAGCTTGCAGTTGCTACTGACCGCATCTGTGGCACTGTGGAATTAGAAATAATCTCCCTCGACTTGGCTGCTCTTGGTAACAGAATCTAATGCTGTCCAGATTATCCCAGGGAAATAAAAGCCTTGTCAGTAGCCTAGTAGGGTCAGGCTTATTTAATAGGTATCGCTTATATTGGTTTGGCTGGTATTTGTTGGTAACTTTTTCTTGGCAGAGCTGCTCGGTTAAAAAAAGTAGATTAGCTGTAAAATAGTTCAGACCCAGGGAAAAGTAGAGAGTCGTGTAAGCAGAGCACGCCTTTCCTTGACTCTCTGTCGAGAGCTTTTGTGACTCCAGCCGCTCTCTGCCTCAGACGCGGTGCCCTCTGCGTGTGCAGTCATCTAAACCGTGCAGGGTCCGGAACCGTGGAGAATCTAAGGCAGTGCAGTCATGCTTTGCTTAACAGTGGGGCTAGGTTCTGAGGAGTGCGTCACGGTCAGGCAATCTCGTGAGCGTGCAAGCACCACGGAGTTCATAAACCTAGATGGCAGAGCCTCCTATACACCTTGGCTCTATGGGACTAATCTTTTGGGACCCCCGTTGTTGACTGAAACGTCCTGATGTAGCGCCTGACGGTACTTCCCAACTCCAAGGGCACGGGAGTGTAGCCTGTGGGGCTCTGTCAAAGAACGGAGACGCTCGAGGCCTACTCTGGACCCACTGACTCAGAATCTACTGGGATAGTTCCCGGCTTTAAAGACCAGCCATAGTCCTCATCTGCAGACATCTCCTCAACGGTTTTCCACACCGGGTTTTCCCTCACCTGAGAAAACAGGCCAAGAGATTGTGAGGATCCATAGTTAGTGTTTTAATCCATTTGGCAGGACTCAGTGTTTTTCACGTTCTGTGATACTGGGATCTGCGTCTTCACTGTCATGTGTTAAACCTTTAAGTCTTGTCCAAAAGTCATGTCATTACCTAGAGAATCCTTCTGTGAATTCCAGGCAGGTTGCCATCTTTCTGCTTCCGCCTCCTCTCCTCACCTTTACAATGGGGAGAATAACGGTAACCTACCTTTTGGATGTGAGGATTAAACGAGACAGTTGGTGCAAAGCAGTCGGCGCAGGATCTGGCACAAAGCGAAGCCTTCAATAAATTATGATTACAGTAGTTTTGACTTCCCTCCAGTCGGAATATAGTCGAGTTGAAGTTCGTGGCTATGTCACAGCTGTGTCTCAGGCTGGTGTCTGCCGCCCTGAGCCAAGCCGTAAAAATCCCTAGAATAACTTTGCAAAAGCCTGTTAGCCTCTTGAGGCTCCTACACTTCTTTATTTTATTTTGTTTTATTTTATTTTATTTTACTTTATTGCAGTGACAGTGGATTCTAACATCACGTAGCTTTCCAGAGGTACGTTGTAATACATTTCGAATTCTGTGTAGATTACGTCGTGTTCACCGCCCAAAAACTAATTATAGTCCGTCACCTCACATGTGAGCCTCATCGCCCCTTTGGCTCTCTCCCCTCCCCCCCTCCCCCTACGGTAACCACCAATCCAATCTCCGTTGCTCTGTGCGTGTTCGTCATTGTTTTTATCATGTACTCATGAGTGAGATCACACGGTGTTTGACTTTCTCCCTCTGATTTATTTCACTTCGCATAATACCCTCAAGGTCCATCCACGTTGTCACAAATGGCCGGATCTCATCGTTTCTTAGGGCCGAGTAGCATTCCATTGTGTATACACACCACATCTTCTCTGTCCATACTTCCCTTGATGGGCACCTAGGTTGCTTCCAAGTTTTGGCTGTTGTGAATAATGCTGCAGTGAACCTAGGGGTGCATGTGTCTTTCTGCATTGGTGTTTTCCAGTTCTTTGGATAAATACCCAGCAGTGGGCTAGCTGGATCATACATATGGTAGATTGTATTCTTAGTTTTCTGAGGATACTCCATACGGCTTTCCATGGTGGCTGCACCAGTCTGCACTCCCACCAGCAGTGTAGGAGAGTTCCCTTCTCTCCACGTCCTCTCCGACACTTGTCTCCTGTCTTGTTAATTAGAGCCATTCTGACCAGAGGAAGGTGACCTCTCCTTGTAGTTTTGATTTGCCTTCCTCTGATCGCTAATGATGTTGAGCCCCTTTCCATGTGCCTGTTGGCCACCCGTATACCTTCTTTGGAGAAGTCACTGCTCAGATCTTTTGCCCGTCTTTTTAATCGGGTTGTTGATTTTTTGTTGTTGTTGAGCTGTCGGAGTTCTTTCTGTGTTTTGGATATAAACCCCTTATCCGATATATGGTTTGCAAGTATCTTCTCCCAGTTGTTAGGTTGTGTTTTGGTTTTGTGGATGGTTTCCTTTGCCGTGCAGAAGATTTTTTTTCACTTTGATGTAGTCCCGTTTGTTCATTTTGTACTTTGTTTCCATTGCCCAGTCAGACGTGGTACTTGAAAGTAGGCTGCTAAGACTGCTGTCAAAGGGCATACTGCCTATGTTTTCTTCTAGACGTTGCATGGTTTCGGGTGTGGCATTGCAGTCAGACCCGAGGAGGCTGCAGTTCCCCGAGAGCGAGCGTGTGGGCGGGGCCCCAGCAGTTCTCCCAGGAGGGTGTCCCTGTCCCTGTCCGCAGTCCACCGCCTGAGTGGGGGGGGCGGGGGGGTGGGGCGGGGCAGCGGCCAGGGAGCCTCTGGGCGGCGGCGCGCGCGCGCGCGCGCGGGGAGCGCGCACGGCTGCTGGGCCGCCGTCCGGGGAGGCGTCGGCCAGCCGCGCCTGCCTGCCCAGAGCCGAGCCCGGCGGAGTCCGGCCGCGCTCTGCTGCTCTCTCCTGGGCCGGGCTCGCCCGTTCCCCCGGCGTCCCTGGACGCCGCTCCGTGTCCCCGCTGGGCACAGCAGCCCGGGCCCTCCACAGCCACGGCCGCTAGCCTGAGGAGGCCCTCCTTCAGCTCCCGCTCTTCCTGCTCGCCGGACACGGACGACCAGGGCGCCTGCGAAGAGGATTCCATCTGGGAGAGGTACCTGGGGGCGTGGGCCTGGGGGCTGGTGGGAGGCGAGCGTGTCCCTGAGGAATAGGCTGGTGCGCCGAGAGGTGCCCGTCAGGCCGCGGGACAGCTGCGCGGCGCGGGCAGCGAGGGGGTCTCTTCGTGCGCTTCACGCGTTCGTGGAACGGGCGGTGTGTGCCGGGCACCTGCCCAGGGGCCAGCCTGGGGATGCGGTGCCCGGGAGTCGGGCGCTGAAGCGGCGCCCGTGGTCTTGGCTTCTTGGAAGGCCAGACGCGACGTCGGTAACGACACTGGTCTCGATGCGTTCTGAGGGGTGCAGGTCTCCCTCTTTTCGAGGCTACGTTCCGTTGGGGTTTTCACGAAGCCTGTCGTGGCCCTGAAGCTCAGGCCGGTTCAGGGGAAGTGGCCTGTGGAGGGCCGCATAATATTCGTGTGCAGAGCCAGTGCTTTCCAAAGGCCTTGACTGGGCAGAAGTCTACCTGTTAGGGGTGCAGTGGGGGCTGTCCGGGGAGCATTGTGAGCACAGGTGTGTGTCCCACACTTGAAAGTCTGGCAAAGAAAGCGTGAGGCTGGAGGGTGCTCCGTTCGTTCCCTCCTTCCACAGAAAGTCTGGAGAGTTGACTTTGGGACTTCCTTTCCTCGGGTCGGTGCGTGTTCAGTGGTCTGGACACTTGGTGGGCAAGACTGACAGGGTGTTTGACGTACTGGACCTCGCAGCCTAGTTGGAAAGGACAGATAGGCAGCAACTAATTACCTAGGAGATACGTAAAAGCCATTCTGTGTTGAGTGCTGAGAAATACGGCATTTACTGTTAGACTTTGTGACTTAGGCAGTGATGTTGAAGCTGAGAGCAGATGCCTAAAAGCAAAGGAGGACTTGTGCGGGAGAGCGTTGGGACAGGGCAAGGGAGGAGGATGGCCTGTCAGAGGAGCTGAAAGCATGCCCTGGAGACTGGGGCCGCGTAGGGACTGTAGGGTGGGGAAAACCAAACTTTTCGATTAAGGCTGGCGCTTTCTATAGGCTTTCGGAGACTAAGCGTGGTGATTCAGCACGTGGACTCTGGAGCCAGACTCTGTCACATGGGTCCTAGCTCTGCCACCTACGGGCTGTGTGAACTTGGGCAAGTTACTGTACCATTCTGTGTGTCAGTTTCCTGATCTGTAAAACGGGGATGATTATAACACACACTCCATAGGTGAGTGTAAAGGTTAGAGGCTATTTCATGTCCGTAAAGTACTTAGAGCAGTGTCTGGCCTTCAGTAGGCGTTAGTAGTGGTTGATTAAATAAATGGATAAATGCATACATAAGTATTCAAGGCTTGGAGGCTGTCCCTCGTGCAACGTGTGAACTGGAATGGATTACACCCGGCTTTGTTTCCTTTCCAGCTTGCAGTTGCTACTGACCGCATCTGTGGCACTGTGGAATTAGAAATAATCTCCCTCGACTTGGCTGCTCTTGGTAACAGAATCTAATGCTGTCCAGATTATCCCAGGGAAATAAAAGCCTTGTCAGTAGCCTAGTAGGGTCAGGCTTATTTAATAGGTATCGCTTATATTGGTTTGGCTGGTATTTGTTGGTAACTTTTTCTTGGCAGAGCTGCTCGGTTAAAAAAAGTAGATTAGCTGTAAAATAGTTCAGACCCAGGGAAAAGTAGAGAGTCGTGTAAGCAGAGCACGCCTTTCCTTGACTCTCTGTCGAGAGCTTTTGTGACTCCAGCCGCTCTCTGCCTCAGACGCGGTGCCCTCTGCGTGTGCAGTCATCTAAACCGTGCAGGGTCCGGAACCGTGGAGAATCTAAGGCAGTGCAGTCATGCTTTGCTTAACAGTGGGGCTAGGTTCTGAGGAGTGCGTCACGGTCAGGCAATCTCGTGAGCGTGCAAGCACCACGGAGTTCATAAACCTAGATGGCAGAGCCTCCTATACACCTTGGCTCTATGGGACTAATCTTTTGGGACCCCCGTTGTTGACTGAAACGTCCTGATGTAGCGCCTGACGGTACTTCCCAACTCCAAGGGCACGGGAGTGTAGCCTGTGGGGCTCTGTCAAAGAACGGAGACGCTCGAGGCCTACTCTGGACCCACTGACTCAGAATCTACTGGGGTAGTTCCCGGCTTTAAAGACCAGCCATAGTCCTCATCTGCAGACATCTCCTCAACGGTTTTCCACACCGGGTTTTCCCTCACCTGAGAAAACAGGCCAAGAGATTGTGAGGATCCATAGTTAGTGTTTTAATCCATTTGGCAGGACTCAGTGTTTTTCACGTTCTGTGATACTGGGATCTGCGTCTTCACTGTCATGTGTTAAACCTTTAAGTCTTGTCCAAAAGTCATGTCATTACCTAGAGAATCCTTCTGTGAATTCCAGGCAGGTTGCCATCTTTCTGCTTCCGCCTCCTCTCCTCACCTTTACAATGGGGAGAATAACGGTAACCTACCTTTTGGATGTGAGGATTAAACGAGACAGTTGGTGCAAAGCAGTCGGCGCAGGATCTGGCACAAAGCGAAGCCTTCAATAAATTATGATTACAGTAGTTTTGACTTCCCTCCAGTCGGAATATAGTCGAGTTGAAGTTCGTGGCTATGTCACAGCTGTGTCTCAGGCTGGTGTCTGCCGCCCTGAGCCAAGCCGTAAAAATCCCTAGAATAACTTTGCAAAAGCCTGTTAGCCTCTTGAGGCTCCTACACTTCTTTATTTTATTTTGTTTTATTTTATTTTATTTTACTTTATTGCAGTGACAGTGGATTCTAACATCACGTAGCTTTCCAGAGGTACGTTGTAATACATTTCGAATTCTGTGTAGATTACGTCGTGTTCACCGCCCAAAAACTAATTATAGTCCGTCACCTCACATGTGAGCCTCATCGCCCCTTTGGCTCTCTCCCCTCCCCCCCTCCCCCTACGGTAACCACCAATCCAATCTCCGTTGCTCTGTGCGTGTTCGTCATTGTTTTTATCATGTACTCATGAGTGAGATCACACGGTGTTTGACTTTCTCCCTCTGATTTATTTCACTTCGCATAATACCCTCAAGGTCCATCCACGTTGTCACAAATGGCCGGATCTCATCGTTTCTTAGGGCCGAGTAGCATTCCATTGTGTATACACACCACATCTTCTCTGTCCATACTTCCCTTGATGGGCACCTAGGTTGCTTCCAAGTTTTGGCTGTTGTGAATAATGCTGCAGTGAACCTAGGGGTGCATGTGTCTTTCTGCATTGGTGTTTTCCAGTTCTTTGGATAAATACCCAGCAGTGGGCTAGCTGGATCATACATATGGTAGATTGTATTCTTAGTTTTCTGAGGATACTCCATACGGCTTTCCATGGTGGCTGCACCAGTCTGCACTCCCACCAGCAGTGTAGGAGAGTTCCCTTCTCTCCACGTCCTCTCCGACACTTGTCTCCTGTCTTGTTAATTAGAGCCATTCTGACCAGAGGAAGGTGACCTCTCCTTGTAGTTTTGATTTGCCTTCCTCTGATCGCTAATGATGTTGAGCCCCTTTCCATGTGCCTGTTGGCCACCCGTATACCTTCTTTGGAGAAGTCACTGCTCAGATCTTTTGCCCGTCTTTTTAATCGGGTTGTTGATTTTTTGTTGTTGTTGAGCTGTCGGAGTTCTTTCTGTGTTTTGGATATAAACCCCTTATCCGATATATGGTTTGCAAGTATCTTCTCCCAGTTGTTAGGTTGTGTTTTGGTTTTGTGGATGGTTTCCTTTGCCGTGCAGAAGATTTTTTTTCACTTTGATGTAGTCCCGTTTGTTCATTTTGTACTTTGTTTCCATTGCCCAGTCAGACGTGGTACTTGAAAGTAGGCTGCTAAGACTGCTGTCAAAGGGCATACTGCCTATGTTTTCTTCTAGACGTTGCATGGTTTCGGGTGTGGCATTGCAGTCAGACCCGAGGAGGCTGCAGTTCCCCGAGAGCGAGCGTGTGGGCGGGGCCCCAGCAGTTCTCCCAGGAGGGTGTCCCTGTCCCTGTCCGCAGTCCACCGCCTGAGTGGGGGGGGCGGGGGGGTGGGGCGGGGCAGCGGCCAGGGAGCCTCTGGGCGGCGGCGCGCGCGCGCGCGCGCGGGGAGCGCGCACGGCTGCTGGGCCGCCGTCCGGGGAGGCGTCGGCCAGCCGCGCCTGCCTGCCCAGAGCCGAGCCCGGCGGAGTCCGGCCGCGCTCTGCTGCTCTCTCCTGGGCCGGGCTCGCCCGTTCCCCCGGCGTCCCTGGACGCCGCTCCGTGTCCCCGCTGGGCACAGCAGCCCGGGCCCTCCACAGCCACGGCCGCTAGCCTGAGGAGGCCCTCCTTCAGCTCCCGCTCTTCCTGCTCGCCGGACACGGACGACCAGGGCGCCTGCGAAGAGGATTCCATCTGGGAGAGGTACCTGGGGGCGTGGGCCTGGGGGCTGGTGGGAGGCGAGCGTGTCCCTGAGGAATAGGCTGGTGCGCCGAGAGGTGCCCGTCAGGCCGCGGGACAGCTGCGCGGCGCGGGCAGCGAGGGGGTCTCTTCGTGCGCTTCACGCGTTCGTGGAACGGGCGGTGTGTGCCGGGCACCTGCCCAGGGGCCAGCCTGGGGATGCGGTGCCCGGGAGTCGGGCGCTGAAGCGGCGCCCGTGGTCTTGGCTTCTTGGAAGGCCAGACGCGACGTCGGTAACGACACTGGTCTCGATGCGTTCTGAGGGGTGCAGGTCTCCCTCTTTTCGAGGCTACGTTCCGTTGGGGTTTTCACGAAGCCTGTCGTGGCCCTGAAGCTCAGGCCGGTTCAGGGGAAGTGGCCTGTGGAGGGCCGCATAATATTCGTGTGCAGAGCCAGTGCTTTCCAAAGGCCTTGACTGGGCAGAAGTCTACCTGTTAGGGGTGCAGTGGGGGCTGTCCGGGGAGCATTGTGAGCACAGGTGTGTGTCCCACACTTGAAAGTCTGGCAAAGAAAGCGTGAGGCTGGAGGGTGCTCCGTTCGTTCCCTCCTTCCACAGAAAGTCTGGAGAGTTGACTTTGGGACTTCCTTTCCTCGGGTCGGTGCGTGTTCAGTGGTCTGGACACTTGGTGGGCAAGACTGACAGGGTGTTTGACGTACTGGACCTCGCAGCCTAGTTGGAAAGGACAGATAGGCAGCAACTAATTACCTAGGAGATACGTAAAAGCCATTCTGTGTTGAGTGCTGAGAAATACGGCATTCACTGTTAGACTTTGTGACTTAGGCAGTGATGTTGAAGCTGAGAGCAGATGCCTAAAAGCAAAGGAGGACTTGTGCGGGAGAGCGTTGGGACAGGGCAAGGGAGGAGGATGGCCTGTCAGAGGAGCTGAAAGCATGCCCTGGAGACTGGGGCCGCGTAGGGACTGTAGGGTGGGGAAAACCAAACTTTTCGATTAAGGCTGGCGCTTTCTATAGGCTTTCGGAGACTAAGCGTGGTGATTCAGCACGTGGACTCTGGAGCCAGACTCTGTCACATGGGTCCTAGCTCTGCCACCTACGGGCTGTGTGAACTTGGGCAAGTTACTGTACCATTCTGTGTGTCAGTTTCCTGATCTGTAAAACGGGGATGATTATAACACACACTCCATAGGTGAGTGTAAAGGTTAGAGGCTATTTCATGTCCGTAAAGTACTTAGAGCAGTGTCTGGCCTTCAGTAGGCGTTAGTAGTGGTTGATTAAATAAATGGATAAATGCATACATAAGTATTCAAGGCTTGGAGGCTGTCCCTCGTGCAACGTGTGAACTGGAATGGATTACACCCGGCTTTGTTTCCTTTCCAGCTTGCAGTTGCTACTGACCGCATCTGTGGCACTGTGGAATTAGAAATAATCTCCCTCGACTTGGCTGCTCTTGGTAACAGAATCTAATGCTGTCCAGATTATCCCAGGGAAATAAAAGCCTTGTCAGTAGCCTAGTAGGGTCAGGCTTATTTAATAGGTATCGCTTATATTGGTTTGGCTGGTATTTGTTGGTAACTTTTTCTTGGCAGAGCTGCTCGGTTAAAAAAAGTAGATTAGCTGTAAAATAGTTCAGACCCAGGGAAAAGTAGAGAGTCGTGTAAGCAGAGCACGCCTTTCCTTGACTCTCTGTCGAGAGCTTTTGTGACTCCAGCCGCTCTCTGCCTCAGACGCGGTGCCCTCTGCGTGTGCAGTCATCTAAACCGTGCAGGGTCCGGAACCGTGGAGAATCTAAGGCAGTGCAGTCATGCTTTGCTTAACAGTGGGGCTAGGTTCTGAGGAGTGCGTCACGGTCAGGCAATCTCGTGAGCGTGCAAGCACCACGGAGTTCATAAACCTAGATGGCAGAGCCTCCTATACACCTTGGCTCTATGGGACTAATCTTTTGGGACCCCCGTTGTTGACTGAAACGTCCTGATGTAGCGCCTGACGGTACTTCCCAACTCCAAGGGCACGGGAGTGTAGCCTGTGGGGCTCTGTCAAAGAACGGAGACGCTCGAGGCCTACTCTGGACCCACTGACTCAGAATCTACTGGGGTAGTTCCCGGCTTTAAAGACCAGCCATAGTCCTCATCTGCAGACATCTCCTCAACGGTTTTCCACACCGGGTTTTCCCTCACCTGAGAAAACAGGCCAAGAGATTGTGAGGATCCATAGTTAGTGTTTTAATCCATTTGGCAGGACTCAGTGTTTTTCACGTTCTGTGATACTGGGATCTGCGTCTTCACTGTCATGTGTTAAACCTTTAAGTCTTGTCCAAAAGTCATGTCATTACCTAGAGAATCCTTCTGTGAATTCCAGGCAGGTTGCCATCTTTCTGCTTCCGCCTCCTCTCCTCACCTTTACAATGGGGAGAATAACGGTAACCTACCTTTTGGATGTGAGGATTAAACGAGACAGTTGGTGCAAAGCAGTCGGCGCAGGATCTGGCACAAAGCGAAGCCTTCAATAAATTATGATTACAGTAGTTTTGACTTCCCTCCAGTCGGAATATAGTCGAGTTGAAGTTCGTGGCTATGTCACAGCTGTGTCTCAGGCTGGTGTCTGCCGCCCTGAGCCAAGCCGTAAAAATCCCTAGAATAACTTTGCAAAAGCCTGTTAGCCTCTTGAGGCTCCTACACTTCTTTATTTTATTTTGTTTTATTTTATTTTATTTTACTTTATTGCAGTGACAGTGGATTCTAACATCACGTAGCTTTCCAGAGGTACGTTGTAATACATTTCGAATTCTGTGTAGATTACGTCGTGTTCACCGCCCAAAAACTAATTATAGTCCGTCACCTCACATGTGAGCCTCATCGCCCCTTTGGCTCTCTCCCCTCCCCCCCCTCCCCCTACGGTAACCACCAATCCAATCTCCGTTGCTCTGTGCGTGTTCGTCATTGTTTTTATCATGTACTCATGAGTGAGATCACACGGTGTTTGACTTTCTCCCTCTGATTTATTTCACTTCGCATAATACCCTCAAGGTCCATCCACGTTGTCACAAATGGCCGGATCTCATCGTTTCTTAGGGCCGAGTAGCATTCCATTGTGTATACACACCACATCTTCTCTGTCCATACTTCCCTTGATGGGCACCTAGGTTGCTTCCAAGTTTTGGCTGTTGTGAATAATGCTGCAGTGAACCTAGGGGTGCATGTGTCTTTCTGCATTGGTGTTTTCCAGTTCTTTGGATAAATACCCAGCAGTGGGCTAGCTGGATCATACATATGGTAGATTGTATTCTTAGTTTTCTGAGGATACTCCATACGGCTTTCCATGGTGGCTGCACCAGTCTGCACTCCCACCAGCAGTGTAGGAGAGTTCCCTTCTCTCCACGTCCTCTCCGACACTTGTCTCCTGTCTTGTTAATTAGAGCCATTCTGACCAGAGGAAGGTGACCTCTCCTTGTAGTTTTGATTTGCCTTCCTCTGATCGCTAATGATGTTGAGCCCCTTTCCATGTGCCTGTTGGCCACCCGTATACCTTCTTTGGAGAAGTCACTGCTCAGATCTTTTGCCCGTCTTTTTAATCGGGTTGTTGATTTTTTGTTGTTGTTGAGCTGTCGGAGTTCTTTCTGTGTTTTGGATATAAACCCCTTATCCGATATATGGTTTGCAAGTATCTTCTCCCAGTTGTTAGGTTGTGTTTTGGTTTTGTGGATGGTTTCCTTTGCCGTGCAGAAGATTTTTTTTCACTTTGATGTAGTCCCGTTTGTTCATTTTGTACTTTGTTTCCATTGCCCAGTCAGACGTGGTACTTGAAAGTAGGCTGCTAAGACTGCTGTCAAAGGGCATACTGCCTATGTTTTCTTCTAGACGTTGCATGGTTTCGGGTGTGGCATTGCAGTCAGACCCGAGGAGGCTGCAGTTCCCCGAGAGCGAGCGTGTGGGCGGGGCCCCAGCAGTTCTCCCAGGAGGGTGTCCCTGTCCCTGTCCGCAGTCCACCGCCTGAGTGGGGGGGGCGGGGGGGTGGGGCGGGGCAGCGGCCAGGGAGCCTCTGGGCGGCGGCGCGCGCGCGCGCGCGCGCGGGGAGCGCGCACGGCTGCTGGGCCGCCGTCCGGGGAGGCGTCGGCCAGCCGCGCCTGCCTGCCCAGAGCCGAGCCCGGCGGAGTCCGGCCGCGCTCTGCTGCTCTCTCCTGGGCCGGGCTCGCCCGTTCCCCCGGCGTCCCTGGACGCCGCTCCGTGTCCCCGCTGGGCACAGCAGCCCGGGCCCTCCACAGCCACGGCCGCTAGCCTGAGGAGGCCCTCCTTCAGCTCCCGCTCTTCCTGCTCGCCGGACACGGACGACCAGGGCGCCTGCGAAGAGGATTCCATCTGGGAGAGGTACCTGGGGGCGTGGGCCTGGGGGCTGGTGGGAGGCGAGCGTGTCCCTGAGGAATAGGCTGGTGCGCCGAGAGGTGCCCGTCAGGCCGCGGGACAGCTGCGCGGCGCGGGCAGCGAGGGGGTCTCTTCGTGCGCTTCACGCGTTCGTGGAACGGGCGGTGTGTGCCGGGCACCTGCCCAGGGGCCAGCCTGGGGATGCGGTGCCCGGGAGTCGGGCGCTGAAGCGGCGCCCGTGGTCTTGGCTTCTTGGAAGGCCAGACGCGACGTCGGTAACGACACTGGTCTCGATGCGTTCTGAGGGGTGCAGGTCTCCCTCTTTTCGAGGCTACGTTCCGTTGGGGTTTTCACGAAGCCTGTCGTGGCCCTGAAGCTCAGGCCGGTTCAGGGGAAGTGGCCTGTGGAGGGCCGCATAATATTCGTGTGCAGAGCCAGTGCTTTCCAAAGGCCTTGACTGGGCAGAAGTCTACCTGTTAGGGGTGCAGTGGGGGCTGTCCGGGGAGCATTGTGAGCACAGGTGTGTGTCCCACACTTGAAAGTCTGGCAAAGAAAGCGTGAGGCTGGAGGGTGCTCCGTTCGTTCCCTCCTTCCACAGAAAGTCTGGAGAGTTGACTTTGGGACTTCCTTTCCTCGGGTCGGTGCGTGTTCAGTGGTCTGGACACTTGGTGGGCAAGACTGACAGGGTGTTTGACGTACTGGACCTCGCAGCCTAGTTGGAAAGGACAGATAGGCAGCAACTAATTACCTAGGAGATACGTAAAAGCCATTCTGTGTTGAGTGCTGAGAAATACGGCATTTACTGTTAGACTTTGTGACTTAGGCAGTGATGTTGAAGCTGAGAGCAGATGCCTAAAAGCAAAGGAGGACTTGTGCGGGAGAGCGTTGGGACAGGGCAAGGGAGGAGGATGGCCTGTCAGAGGAGCTGAAAGCATGCCCTGGAGACTGGGGCCGCGTAGGGACTGTAGGGTGGGGAAAACCAAACTTTTCGATTAAGGCTGGCGCTTTCTATAGGCTTTCGGAGACTAAGCGTGGTGATTCAGCACGTGGACTCTGGAGCCAGACTCTGTCACATGGGTCCTAGCTCTGCCACCTACGGGCTGTGTGAACTTGGGCAAGTTACTGTACCATTCTGTGTGTCAGTTTCCTGATCTGTAAAACGGGGATGATTATAACACACACTCCATAGGTGAGTGTAAAGGTTAGAGGCTATTTCATGTCCGTAAAGTACTTAGAGCAGTGTCTGGCCTTCAGTAGGCGTTAGTAGTGGTTGATTAAATAAATGGATAAATGCATACATAAGTATTCAAGGCTTGGAGGCTGTCCCTCGTGCAACGTGTGAACTGGAATGGATTACACCCGGCTTTGTTTCCTTTCCAGCTTGCAGTTGCTACTGACCGCATCTGTGGCACTGTGGAATTAGAAATAATCTCCCTCGACTTGGCTGCTCTTGGTAACAGAATCTAATGCTGTCCAGATTATCCCAGGGAAATAAAAGCCTTGTCAGTAGCCTAGTAGGGTCAGGCTTATTTAATAGGTATCGCTTATATTGGTTTGGCTGGTATTTGTTGGTAACTTTTTCTTGGCAGAGCTGCTCGGTTAAAAAAAGTAGATTAGCTGTAAAATAGTTCAGACCCAGGGAAAAGTAGAGAGTCGTGTAAGCAGAGCACGCCTTTCCTTGACTCTCTGTCGAGAGCTTTTGTGACTCCAGCCGCTCTCTGCCTCAGACGCGGTGCCCTCTGCGTGTGCAGTCATCTAAACCGTGCAGGGTCCGGAACCGTGGAGAATCTAAGGCAGTGCAGTCATGCTTTGCTTAACAGTGGGGCTAGGTTCTGAGGAGTGCGTCACGGTCAGGCAATCTCGTGAGCGTGCAAGCACCACGGAGTTCATAAACCTAGATGGCAGAGCCTCCTATACACCTTGGCTCTATGGGACTAATCTTTTGGGACCCCCGTTGTTGACTGAAACGTCCTGATGTAGCGCCTGACGGTACTTCCCAACTCCAAGGGCACGGGAGTGTAGCCTGTGGGGCTCTGTCAAAGAACGGAGACGCTCGAGGCCTACTCTGGACCCACTGACTCAGAATCTACTGGGGTAGTTCCCGGCTTTAAAGACCAGCCATAGTCCTCATCTGCAGACATCTCCTCAACGGTTTTCCACACCGGGTTTTCCCTCACCTGAGAAAACAGGCCAAGAGATTGTGAGGATCCATAGTTAGTGTTTTAATCCATTTGGCAGGACTCAGTGTTTTTCACGTTCTGTGATACTGGGATCTGCGTCTTCACTGTCATGTGTTAAACCTTTAAGTCTTGTCCAAAAGTCATGTCATTACCTAGAGAATCCTTCTGTGAATTCCAGGCAGGTTGCCATCTTTCTGCTTCCGCCTCCTCTCCTCACCTTTACAATGGGGAGAATAACGGTAACCTACCTTTTGGATGTGAGGATTAAACGAGACAGTTGGTGCAAAGCAGTCGGCGCAGGATCTGGCACAAAGCGAAGCCTTCAATAAATTATGATTACAGTAGTTTTGACTTCCCTCCAGTCGGAATATAGTCGAGTTGAAGTTCGTGGCTATGTCACAGCTGTGTCTCAGGCTGGTGTCTGCCGCCCTGAGCCAAGCCGTAAAAATCCCTAGAATAACTTTGCAAAAGCCTGTTAGCCTCTTGAGGCTCCTACACTTCTTTATTTTATTTTGTTTTATTTTATTTTATTTTACTTTATTGCAGTGACAGTGGATTCTAACATCACGTAGCTTTCCAGAGGTACGTTGTAATACATTTCGAATTCTGTGTAGATTACGTCGTGTTCACCGCCCAAAAACTAATTATAGTCCGTCACCTCACATGTGAGCCTCATCGCCCCTTTGGCTCTCTCCCCTCCCCCCCTCCCCCTACGGTAACCACCAATCCAATCTCCGTTGCTCTGTGCGTGTTCGTCATTGTTTTTATCATGTACTCATGAGTGAGATCACACGGTGTTTGACTTTCTCCCTCTGATTTATTTCACTTCGCATAATACCCTCAAGGTCCATCCACGTTGTCACAAATGGCCGGATCTCATCGTTTCTTAGGGCCGAGTAGCATTCCATTGTGTATACACACCACATCTTCTCTGTCCATACTTCCCTTGATGGGCACCTAGGTTGCTTCCAAGTTTTGGCTGTTGTGAATAATGCTGCAGTGAACCTAGGGGTGCATGTGTCTTTCTGCATTGGTGTTTTCCAGTTCTTTGGATAAATACCCAGCAGTGGGCTAGCTGGATCATACATATGGTAGATTGTATTCCTTAGTTTTCTGAGGATACTCCATACGGCTTTCCATGGTGGCTGCACCAGTCTGCACTCCCACCAGCAGTGTAGGAGAGTTCCCTTCTCTCCACGTCCTCTCCGACACTTGTCTCCTGTCTTGTTAATTAGAGCCATTCTGACCAGAGGAAGGTGACCTCTCCTTGTAGTTTTGATTTGCCTTCCTCTGATCGCTAATGATGTTGAGCCCCTTTCCATGTGCCTGTTGGCCACCCGTATACCTTCTTTGGAGAAGGTCACTGCTCAGATCTTTTGCCCGTCTTTTTAATCGGGTTGTTGATTTTTTTGTTGTTGTTGAGCTGTCGGAGTTCTTTCTGTGTTTTGGATATAAACCCCTTATCCGATATATGGTTTGCAAGTATCTTCTCCCAGTTGTTAGGTTGTGTTTTGGTTTTGTGGATGGTTTCCTTTGCCGTGCAGAAGATTTTTTTTCACTTTGATGTAGTCCCGTTTGTTCATTTTGTACTTTGTTTCCATTGCCCAGTCAGACGTGGTACTTGAAAGTAGGCTGCTAAGACTGCTGTCAAAGGGCATACTGCCTATGTTTTCTTCTAGACGTTGCATGGTTTCGGGTGTGGCATTGCAGTCAGACCCGAGGAGGCTGCAGTTCCCCGAGAGCGAGCGTGTGGGCGGGGCCCCAGCAGTTCTCCCAGGAGGGTGTCCCTGTCCCCTGTCCGCAGTCCACCGCCTGAGTGGGGGGGGGGCGGGGGGGTGGGGCGGGGCAGCGGCCAGGGAGCCTCTGGGCGGCGGCGCGCGCGCGCGCGCGCCGCGGGGAGCGCGCACGGCCTGCTGGGCCGCCGTCCGGGGAGGCGTCGGCCAGCCGCGCCTGCCTGCCCAGAGCCGAGCCCGGCGGAGTCCGGCCGCGCTCTGCTGCTCTCTCCTGGGCCGGGCTCGCCCGTTCCCCCCGGCGTCCCTGGACGCCGCTCCCGTGTCCCCGCTGGGCACAGCAGCCCGGGCCCTCCACAGCCACGGCCGCTAGCCTGAGGAGGCCCTCCTTCAGCTCCCGCTCTTCCTGCTCGCCGGACACGGACGACCAGGGCGCCTGCGAAGAGGATTCCATCTGGGAGAGGTACCTGGGGGCGTGGGCCTGGGGGCTGGTGGGAGGCGAGCGTGTCCCTGAGGAATAGGCTGGTGCGCCGAGAGGTGCCCGTCAGGCCGCGGGACAGCTGCGCGGCGCGGGCAGCGAGGGGGGTCTCTTCGTGCGCTTCACGCGTTCGTGGAACGGGCGGTGTGTGCCGGGCACCTGCCCAGGGGCCAGCCTGGGGATGCGGTGCCCGGGAGTCGGGCGCTGAAGCGGCGCCCGTGGTCTTGGCTTCTTGGAAGGCCAGACGCGACGTCGGTAACGACACTGGTCTCGATGCGTTCTGAGGGGTGCAGGTCTCCCTCTTTTCGAGGCTACGTTCCGTTGGGGTTTCACGAAGCCTGTCGTGGCCCTGAAGCTCAGGCCGGTTCAGGGGAAGTGGCCTGTGGAGGGCCGCATAATATTCGTGTGCAGAGCCAGTGCTTTCCAAAGGCCTTGACTGGGCAGAAGTCTACCTGTTAGGGGTGCAGTGGGGGCTGTCCGGGGAGCATTGTGAGCACAGGTGTGTGTCCCACACTTGAAAGTCTGGCAAAGAAAGCGTGAGGCTGGAGGGTGCTCCGTTCGTTCCCTCCTTCCACAGAAAGTCTGGAGAGTTGACTTTGGGACTTCCTTTCCTCGGGTCGGTGCGTGTTCAGTGGTCTGGACACTTGGTGGGCAAGACTGACAGGGTGTTTGACGTACTGGACCTCGCAGCCTAGTTGGAAAGGACAGATAGGCAGCAACTAATTACCTAGGAGCTACGTAAAAGCCATTCTGTGTTGAGTGCTGAGAAATACGGCATTTACTGTTAGACTTTGTGACTTAGGCAGTGATGTTGAAGCTGAGAGCAGATGCCTAAAAGCAAAGGAGGACTTGTGCGGGAGAGCGTTTGGGACAGGGCAAGGGAGGAGGATGGCCTGTCAGAGGAGCTGAAAGCATGCCCTGGAGACTGGGGCCGCGTAGGGACTGTAGGGTGGGGGAAAAACCAAAACTTTTCGATTAAGGCTGGCGCTTTCTATAGGCTTTCGGAGACTAAGCGTGGTGATTCAGCACGTGGACTCTGGAGCCAGACTCTGTCACATGGGTCCTAGCTCTGCCACCTACGGGCTGTGTGAACTTGGGCAAGTTACTGTACCATTCTGTGTGTCAGTTTCCTGATCTGTAAAACGGGGATGATTATAACACACACTCCATAGGTGAGTGTAAAGGTTAGAGGCTATTTCATGTCCGTAAAGTACTTAGAGCAGTGTCTGGCCTTCAGTAGGCGTTAGTAGTGGTTGATTAAATAAAATGGGATAAATGCATACATAAGTATTCAAGGCTTGGAGGCTGTCCCTCGTGCAACGTGTGAACTGGAATGGATTACACCCCGGCTTTGTTTCCTTTCCAGCTTGCAGTTGCTACTGACCGCATCTGTGGCACTGTGGAATTAGAAATAATCTCCCTCGACTTGGCTGCTCTTGGTAACAGAATCTAATGCTGTCCAGATTATCCCAGGGAAATAAAAGCCTTGTCAGTAGCCTAGTAGGGTCAGGCTTATTTAATAGGTATCGCTTATATTGGTTTGGCTGGTATTTGTTGGTAACTTTTTCTTGGCAGAGCTGCTCGTTAAAAAAAGTAGATTAGCTGTAAAATAGTTCAGACCCAGGGAAAAGTAGAGAGTCGTGTAAGCAGAGCACGCCTTTCCTTGACTCTCTGTCGAGAGCTTTTGTGACTCCAGCCGCTCTCTGCCTCAGACGCGGTGCCCTCTGCGTGTGCAGTCATCTAAACCGTGCAGGTCCGGAAACCGTGGAGAATCTAAGGCAGTGCAGTCATGCTTTGCTTAACAGTGGGGCTAGGTTCTGAGGAGTGCGTCACGGTCAGGCAATCTCGTGAGCGTGCAAGCACCACGGAGTTCATAAACCTAGATGGCAGAGCCTCCTATACACCTTGGCTCTATGGGACTAATCTTTTGGGACCCCCCGTTGTTGACTGAAACGTCCTGATGTAGCGCCTGACGGTACTTCCCAACTCCAAGGGCACGGGAGTGTAGCCTGTGGGGCTCTGTCAAAGAACGGAGACGCTCGAGGCCTACTCTGGACCCACTGACTCAGAATCTACTGGGGGTAGTTCCCGGCTTTAAAGACCAGCCATAGTCCTCATCTGCAGACATCTCCTCAACGGTTTTCCACACCGGGTTTTCCCTCACCTGAGAAAACAGGCCAAGAGATTGTGGAGGATCCATAGTTAGTGTTTTAATCCATTTGGCAGGACTCAGTGTTTTTCACGTTCTGTGATACTGGGATCTGCGTCTTCACTGTCATGTGTTAAACCTTTAAGTCTTGTCCAAAAGTCATGTCATTACCTAGAGAATCCTTCTGTGAATTCCAGGCAGGTTGCCATCTTTCTGCTTCCCGCCTCCTCTCCTCACCTTTAACAATGGGGAGAATAACGGTAACCTAACCTTTTGGATGTGAGGATTAAACGAGGACAGTTGGTGCAAAGCAGTCGGCGCAGGATCTGGCACAAAGCGAAGCCTTCAATAAATTATGATTACAGTAGTTTTGACTTCCCTCCAGTCGGATATAGTCGAGTTGAAGTTCGTGGCTATGTCACAGCTGTGTCCTCAGGCTGGTGTCTGCCGCCCTGAGCCAAGCCGTAAAAATCCCTAGAATAACTTTGCAAAAAGCCTGTTAGCCTCTTGAGGCTCCTACACTTCTTTATTTTATTTTGTTTTATTTTATTTTATTTTACTTTATTTGCAGTGACAGTGGATTCTAAACATCACGTAGCTTTCCAGAGGTACGTTGTTAATACATTTCGAATTCTGTGTAGATTACGTCGTGTTCACCGCCCAAAAACTAATTATAGTCCGTCACCTCACATGTGAGCCTCATCGCCCCTTTGGCTCTCTCCCTCCCCCCCTCCCCCTACGGTAACCACCAATCCAATCTCCGTTGCTCTGTGCGTGTTCGTCATTGTTTTTATCATGTACTCATGAGTGAGATCAAACCGGTGTTTGACTTTCTCCCTCTGATTTATTTCACTTCGCATAATACCCTCAAGGTCCATCCACGTTGTCACAAATGGCCGGATCTCATCGTTTCTTAGGGCCCGAGTAGCATTCCATGTGTATACACACCACATCTTCTCTGTCCATACTTCCCTTGATGGGCACCTAGGTTGCTTCAATGTTTTGGCTGTTTGTGAATAATGCTGCAGTGAACCTAGGGGTGCATGTGTCTTTCTGCATTGGTGTTTTCCAGTTCTTTGGATAAATACCCAGCAGTGGGCTAGCTGGATCATACATATGGTAGATTGTATTCTTAGTTTTCTGAGGATACTCCATACGGCTTTCCATGGTGGCTGCACCAGTCTGCACTCCCACCAGCAGTGTAGGAGAGTTCCCTTCTCTCCACGTCCTCTCCGACACTTGTCCTCCTGTCTTGTTAATTAGAGCCATTCTGACCAGAGGAAGGTGACCTCTCCTTGTAGTTTTGATTTGCCTTCCTCTGATCGCTAATGATGTTGAGCCCCTTTCCATGTGCCTGTTGGCCACCCGTATACCTTCTTTGGAGAAGTCACTGCTCAGATCTTTTGCCCGTCTTTTTAATCGGGTTGTTGATTTTTTGTTGTTGTTGAGCTGTCGGAGTTCTTTCTGTGTTTTGGATATAAACCCCTTATCCGATATATGGGTTTGCAAGTATCTTCTCCCAGTTGTTAGGTTGTGTTTTGGTTTTGTGGTATGGTCTCCTTGCCGTGCAGAAGATTTTTTTTCACTTTGATGTAGTCCCTGTTTGTTCATTTTGTACTTTGTTTCCATTGCCCAGTCAGACGTGGTACTTGAAAGTAGGCTGCTAAGACTGCTGTCAAAGGGCATACTGCCTATGTTTTCTTCTAGACGTTGCATGGTTTCGGGTGTGGCATTGCAGTCAGACCCGAGGAGGCTGCAGTTCCCCCGAGAGCGAGCGTGTGGGCGGGGCCCCAGCAGTTCTCCCAGGAGGGTGTCCCTGTCCCTGTCCGCAGTCCACCGCCTGAGTGGGGGGGGCGGGGGGGTGGGGCGGGGCAGCGGCCAGGGAGCCTCTGGGCGGCGGCGCGCGCGCGCGGCGCGCGGGGAGCGCGCACGGCTGCTGGGCCGCCGTCCGGGGAGGCGTCGGCCAGCCGCGCCTGCCTGCCCAGAGCCGAGCC